>NW_027591392.1:0-91848 GCF_964213995.1 Mustelus asterias | reverse complement strand
CCTCTCACTGACCTCGTTTTGCTTGTGGTTGGTTGGTTTCTGCGCACCACCTCAACCAACCAAAATGTGGAATTTTAATGCTTTTTTTATCTGTATAAACTAGAATGTCTTGTCCTCCTTTGTTATATTTTTGGGGAGAGGTTTTGGATAAAATGTCCCTGATTAGTAATGTGCCTCCTCTTTGTGTTTCAGGGTTTGTGCCTTACTCTCCTGCTGCTTGCCATCTTTAAGAAGGCTTTACCAGCACTTCCAATCTCCATTACATTTGGGCTGGTTTTCTACTTTGCTACTGATAACTTGGTTCGTCCATTCATGGACCAACTTGCTTTATATCAGTTTTACATTTAGTATCTCTGTTATTGGAATGTGCTTCCAAGATGTACTGTAAATATTGATGAGCACTGGAAAATAGACTTTTGTAATTGGTATAATCTTATCTGAAATAGCGTACAATAAAGCTGGGTGCAATCTGTGTGGATTATTATCTGCTGATTCTGTGTCTCAAATCCTGTGCACAATTCTGAAGAAAGTTGGCTTTTTGTCTCTGTGGGGCTGGTTGCGATTTTAACACAAATGCATTTCTACTGAGATGCAAGACGATCAAAGCCAGGAATTGCAACCTGTTGGTCACAGTCTTGCTCTGGATGCAACATTTCTGTAAATAGTGTTACAATGCAATGAAAACAAACTGTTTCCGTTCAGTTTCTAAAATGTTCCTTTCTGTTTACGAAGGTTTCTATGCTGGTGGTGGCCCCCTTTAAGTAAACATGTCTTGAACACCATAAACTTTACTTCACCCTTAATTGAACTTTTCTTACAAATTAATGGCGAAAGGCCACCAGCATACTTTTGAAATCAAAACAGGAAATGCTGGAAACACTCAGCAGGTTAATTAGTGGAGAGAGCACGGAAGGGTTAAAGTTCGAGGTCGGTGACTGTACTTCCTGAATGTTTCCCAGCACTTTGTTTTTATTGCAGATTTCCGGCAACTTTTTGTACTTTAATTTTGGAAAACTTGATGTACATCAGAATCTCTGGACTTTGTGATGTTTTGGAATATTATACATATGTTGAGTCTTTTAAAAACATTTGGGGCCTCCAGGGAAACCAATTGGACTTCCTTCTGGGTTCCTGACTAACCATTAAAAGTTAGAAAACTGAACACTGGAAATTTGCCTCCTGCTGCCTTCTTTCTGTTATGTAATTGGGAGGGGGGGAGAAATTGGGAGTCAGCAGGAAATCACCTACGGCACATCAGGCTTTTTCCACAAGACGTGAGGGTAACAGGGAGTCTCATTGATGTTTCAAGTAATTAGAGCGTTTGGTAGGGTAAGCAGAAATTGTTTCCTCACACTTGAGAATCCAGAACAAGCCAACAGAGCCTTAAAATTAGGACACATCTTCACACGACTGTTGGGTTAAAATTAAGACCAGGCCATTCAGGAGAGAGCTCGAGCACCATCACACTCAATCAACCATACTTTACAAGCCCCAGATTCTTCCATCACCATTCCTGGGTATGCCCTGTCCCACTAGTAGGATAGAGCCACTGGAGGTGTTAGGATGGTGCAACTCTGAGGAGTAGGTCACCATGATGTTCTATGACAGGTTAAACATGGGTAAGGAAATCCCTGGTTGTCACCTAACGTTTACCCACAGCTGATGAATTGTTACTCCTCCATATTGAACACCACTGAGACGGGTAAGGGCACAGAATATATTTGATGTGGGACTTCAAAGCCCATCACCAAGACTGGCTAGGTCATAGAGGTTTACAGCATAGAAACAGACTCTTCAGCCTAACTTGTCCATGCCGCCCTTATTTTTTTAAAAGCCCTAGGCTAATCCCAATTGCCCGCATTTGGCCCATATCCCTCTATACCCATTGTACCCATGTAACTATCTAAATGCTTTTTAAAAGACAAAATTCTATCCGCCTCTATTACTACCTCTGGCAGCTTGTTCCAGACACTCACCACCCTCTGTGTGAAAAAATTGCCCCTCTGGATACTTTTGTATCTCTCCTCTCTCGCCTTAAACCTATGCCCTCTAGTTTTAGACTCCCTACCATTGGGAAAAGATATTGACTATCTAGCTGATTTGTTCCCCTCATTATTTTATAGACCTCTATAAGATCACCCCTCAGCCTCCTACGCTCCAGAGAAAAAAGTCCCAGTCTATCCAGCTTCTCCTTATAATTCAATCCATCAAGTCCCGGTAGCATCCTAGTAAATCTTTTCTGCACTCTTTCTAGTTTAATAATATCCTTTCTATAATAGGGTGACCAGAATTGCACACAGTATTCCAAGTGTGGCCTTACCAATGTCTTGTACAACTTCAACAAAACATTTCAACTCCTGTATTCAATGTTCTGACCGATGAAACCAAGCATGCTGAATGCCTTCTTCACCACTCTGTCCACCTGTGACTCCACTTTCAAGGAGCTATGAAAATGTACTCTTAGATCTCTTTGTTCTGTAACTCTCCCCAACGCCCTACCACGGGCGGCACGGTAGCGCAGTGGTTAGCACTGCTGCTTCACAGCTCCAGGGTCCCGGGTTCGATTCCCGGCTCGGGTCACTGGCTGTGTGGAGTTTGCGCATTCTCCTCGTGTCTGCGTGGGTTTCCTCCGGGTGCTCCGGTTTCCTCCCACAGTCCAAAGATGTGCGGGTTAGGTTGATTGGCCAGGTTAAAAATTGCCCCTTAGAGTCCTGGGATGCGTAGGTTAGAGGGATTAGCGGGTAAATTAGCGGGCAAAAAAAAAGGGATTAGCGGGTAGGGCCTGGGTGGGATTGTGGTCGGTGCAGACTCGATGGGCCGAATGGCCTCCTTCTGCACTGTAGGATTTCTATGATTCTATGATGATTAACTGAGTAAGTCCTGCCCTGGTTCAATCTACCAAAATGTATCACCTCGCTTTTGTCAAAATTAAACTCCATCTGCCATTTGTCAGCCCACTGATCCAATTGATCAAGATCCCGTTACAATTGGAGATAACTTTCTTCACTGTCCACTATGCCACCAATCTTGGTGTCATCTGCAAACTTACTAATCATGCCTCCTATATTCTCATCCAAATCATTAATATAAATGGCAAATAACAGTGGACCCAGCGCTGATCCCTGAGGCACACTGCTGGTCACAGGCCTCCAGTTCGAAAAACCACCGAAGCCAATTTTGTATCCATTTAGATACCTCATCCTGTACCACTGACTAGTACCACTGACAGAGCTGGCCAATTCTTGAAGGACATATCTGCTAGACCGGGTCTGAGGCAAGAGGAGAAAACCAAAAACCAACTTAACCTTGTCCTCAACCATCTATCTATTGTAGATGTATCTCTCCATGGTAGTAGTAGGATGACCATGAATCTTGTGGAGATATAACCCTATTTTGACACAATGAAGAGTGTTCTCAGTGTGGTGTCACATTATCACAGTGCTAAATGGGATAGATTCATAATTATAGAATCCTTACAGTGCAGAAGGCCATTGAGTCAGCACCAACCACAATCCCACCCCACATTCCCGTAACCCCACATATTGATCCTACTAATCCCTTGACACTAGGGTCAACTTACCATAGCCAATCAATCTAACTCTTTTATATTTTTGGAGTGTGGGAGGAAACCCACGCGATCACGGGAAGAATGTGCTAGCTCCCCACACTGAGCAGAGGCCAGAATTGAACCTGGGACCCTGGCGCTGTGAGAACAGGCCTAGCGGCTCAAAAGGCACTGTAAGCCATCAGTAACTTATCTGATAATGAGTAATCTGAGCCTGCACGTCGCAAGATAAAGGCAGCATTCAGGCTTGACCATCTGCCCTTGACATTCAATAACATTACCGCATCGCTGAAACCCAGCATCAACATGCAGGGATAACCTTTGAGCTGAAAATTAACATGGCATATAAATGCTGTAGTTACAAGAATAGTAAGAAGTTTAACAACACCAGGTTAAAGTCCAACAGGTTTATTTGGTAGCAAAAGCCACACAAGCTTTCGAAACTCTAAGCCCCTTCTTCAGGTGAGTGGGAATTCTGTTCACAAACAGAGCTTATAAAGACACAGACTCAATTTACATGAATAATGGTTGGAATGCGAATACTTACAACTAATTCGCATTCCAACCATTATTCATGTAAATTGAGTCTGTGTCTTTATAAGCTCTGTTTGTGAACAGAATTCCCACTCACCTGAAGAAGGGGCTTAGAGCTTCGAAAGCTTGTGTGGCTTTTGCTACCAAATAAACCTGTTGGACTTTAACCTGGTGTTGTTAAACTTCTTACTGTGTTTATCCCAGTCCAACGCCGGCATCTCCACATCATGGTTACAAGAATAGGTCAGAGGCTAGGAATTGTGCATGTCTGCTGTTAAGATCCTGTAGAGTGAGTTATTTTGCGATCTAAGGCATGCATAGTAACCAATCATAGGATAAAACAGTTTGGGGAATGTTCTCCAATTATACATCAGATCCACCATCTCACAAGCCAAGAAAAACTCCCGGACAAGGAATCTACCAATTAAGCAATAAAGTACAAAGAAAATTACAGAACAGGAACAGGCCCTTCGGCTCTCCAAACTTGCACTGACCATGCTGCCCATCTGAACTAAAACCCCCTACCTTTCCGGGGACCATATCCCTCTATTCCCATCCTATTCATGTATTTGTCCAGACGCCCCTTAAAAGGCACTATTGTATCTGCTTCCACTACCTCCCCCAGCAGCGAGTTCCAGGCACCCACCACCCTCTGTGTAAAAAAACTTGCCTCGTACATCTCCTTTAAACCTTGCCCCTCGCACCCTAAACCTATGCCTCCTAGTAATTGACTCATCCACCCTGGGAAAAAGCTTCTGACTATCCACCCTGTCCATGCCCTTCATAATCTTGTAGACTTTTATCAGGTTGCCCCTCAACCTCTTGTTCCAGTGAGAACAAACCAAGTTTCTCCAACCTCTCGTCATAGCTAATGCCCTCCATACCAGGCAACATCCTGGTAAATCTTTTCTGCACCCTCTCTAAAGCCTCCACACCCTTCTGGTAGTCCGGCGACCAGAATTGAACACTATGTTCTAAGTGCGGCCTAACCAAGGTTCTGTAAAGCTGCAATAATACTTGTCAATTTTTAAACTCAGTGCCCCGGCTGATGAAGGCAAGCATGCCGTATGGCTTCTTGAGTACCTTCTCCACCTGCGTTGTCACTTACAGTGACCTGTGTACCTGTACACCCAGATCCCTCTGCCTTTCAATACTCTTAAGGTTCTGCCATTTATTGTATATTTCCCATCTGTATTAGGCCTTCCAAAATGCATTACCTCACATTTGTCTGGGTTAAACTCTGCCAATGTCCAACCGATCTAGATCCTGCTGTATCCTCCGACGGTCCTCACCGCTATCCGCAATTCCACCAATCTTTGTGTTGTCTTCAAATTTACAAATCAAACCAGTTACATTTTCCTCCAAATCATTTATATATATATTACAAACAGCAAAGATCCCAGCACTGATCCCTGAGGAACGCCACTGGTCACAGCCTTCCTTTCAAAAATGCTACCCTCAGTTTTCTATGACCGAGCCAGTTCTGTATCCATTTTGCCAGCTCACCTCTGATCCCGTGCGACTTCACCTTCTGCCATGAGGAACCTTGTCAAAGACCTTACTGAAGTCCACGTAGACAACATCCACTGCCTCATCAATCATCTTTGTCACTTCCTCGAAAAACTCGATCAAGTTAATGAGGCACAACCTCCCCTTCACAAAACCATGTTGCCTCTCGCTAATACGTCCACTTATTTTCAAGTGGGAGTAAATCCTGTCTTGAAGAATCCTCTCCAATAATTTTCCTACCACTGACATAAGGCTCACCGACCTGTAATTACCTGGATTATCCTTGCGACCTGTCTTAAACAAAGGAACAACATTGGCTATTCTCCAATCCTCTGGAACCTCCCCTGTAGCCAGTGAGGAAACAAAGATTTCTCTCAAGGACCAGCAATTTCCTCCCTTGCCTCTCTCAGTAAAATGTTGAGTTTAAGGCTCAACTTTCACAAAGTTTAAAATCATGTCAAAATATTTTGGGTTCTTACTCTACATTATTATCCCTTTTGCTGAAAATTTCAAGCTTAATCCAATTGTGTGCTGTTGTTAAATTTGCTTTATAATGTTGACTTTTGCCACTTCCTATTCCACATTCTGTTGGACCAAGAAAGGAAGAGAATTAAAGAACTTTACCATGCCAGGGACCTGGGTTTGTTCCCGACTCGGGTCACTGTCTGTGCGGAGTTTGCACATTCTCCCCGTGTCTGCGTGAGTTTCCTCTGGGTGCTCCAGTTTCCTCCCACAGAGTAAAGGACATGCTGGTTAGGTGCATTGACCCGAACAGGCGCCTGAGCGTGATGACTAGGGGAATTTCACAGTAACTTCATTGCAGTGTTAATGTACGCCTTACTTGTGACTAATAAATAAAACTTTAACTTTAAGTTTAACAGAACCAACTCTTCACCTTTCCCCATGGGTAATTCTGGGCTGGTTTAAATTCTTTCTAGTTTACTAATCCCTACAAAATGCATCTGCTGTAGTGTTAGTGTAAAGTGGTTTTGTTTGTAGTGTAAATCTGTCCCAGGAGAAGCAGTGATGACCTATGACAAAATGATCCT
This sequence comes from Mustelus asterias, assembly GCF_964213995.1. Classification (NCBI taxonomy): domain Eukaryota; kingdom Metazoa; phylum Chordata; class Chondrichthyes; order Carcharhiniformes; family Triakidae; genus Mustelus; species Mustelus asterias. The sequence continues at coordinate 85,191 of NW_027591392.1, read as the reverse complement.
GTGAGAATCAGCAAGAAGTCAGTATGTATGGAGGATGCACAGCGCTGTTAAGCTTTGCTTTGCTCGGAACCTAAATGTTAAATTCCAGATTTTGAATAGGGTATTATGTAACTATTGGGTTATTGATGGACACATCTTCACACATGATTGTTGGGTTCTCCACATGTAACTCACAGATGGAAGACTGCTTTAGTATGCCTGTTCTAAGAAACCAGGTTCCCACTGTCCTCTTCCTTTGTGACTTGGAGGAGCTTATAGTAACAATGGCTTATAACCACACATATTTTGGTGAAGAGCTGGTTATTGGTACATCGATCAGCTGTGTCATTTGGCATTAGACCAGAAAGTAGATTGGAATCTCAGTCAGAGTTACTGAGAGGGTGAATTTTACAAGCTGAGTTTGAGAGGCCCACACAATGTCTATGTTAATAACTGGGTTCACTATGCAAATAAAAGAATACCCTAGATTTAGAAAGATTGTGGGTGACACCAATTGTTTAAAGATAATTCTCATTTTACCTAATATTTTTGCTTGTCTTCTATTTACATTCTGTCCTTTAACAAGGGGGCAAATTGGTTCTCTGGGCAATTTTTCTCCGGTATTCATGGTTTTCAAAGGGAAGTAGGTATGTGGATATAAAATTGGAGAAGAGACTGAAAGCAGCTGTTTTTTCAGACAGGGGGATGTTATACAGCGATGTCACCCAGGGACTGTTATTAGGACCACTGTTATTTTATTAATGACCTACACTTGGGTATGTAGGGCATAATTTCAATGTTTACAGAGACTTGAAATGCAAGTGGGGAGTAGGATAGGAACAAATAGGGCAGAGACAGGTGAAACTTGCAGACATATGGCAAATACAGTTTAACAAGCTGAAATCATAGAATCCTACAGAGCAGAAGGAGATCATTCGGCCCATCGGGTCTGCACCGACCACAATCCCACCCAGGCCCTATCCCCATAACCCCATGTATTTACCCTAGTTGGTCCCTCTGGCAATAAAGGGCAATTTAACACGTCCAATTCACCTAACCTGCATGTCTTTCGGACTGTGGGAGGAAACCGGATCACCCAGAGGAAACCCACACAGGCACGGGGAGAACGTGCAGACTCCGCACAGACAGTGACCACCCAGTTTTCAGAAGGAAGAATGAAGAAAGGTCTAAATTTAATGGGGGATGCAGGAACAGATGGACCTGCAGGTTTATGTGCACAAATCTTTGAAGGTCAGATGATTAAGAAGACTGATTTTAAAGAAAGCCTTTGGAATCCTTGGCTTTCTAAGCTGTGTGCAAAAGCACAAAGGTTACACTAAACTTTTATAACTCACTGTTAGGAATCCAGCTGTAGTATTTTGTCCAATTTTGGATGCCACAAGTTAGCAAGGATGCAAAGCCTTGGTACAAAGTAGATTTACTAGGGCGGCACGGTAGCACAGTGGTTAGCACTGCTGCTTCACAGCTCCAGGGACCTGGGTTCGATTCCCAGCTTGGGTCACTGTCTGTGTGGAGTTTGCACATTCTCCTCGTGTCTGTGTGGGTTTCCTCCGGGTGCTCCAGTTTCCTCCCACAGTCCAAAGATGTGCGGGTTAGGTCGATTGGCCATGCTAAAAATTGCCCTTAGTGTCCTGAGATGCATAGGTTAGAGGGATTAGTCGGTAAAATATGTAGGGATATGGGAGTAGGGCCTGGGTGGGATTGTGGTCGGTGCAGACTCGATGGGCCGAATGGCCTCTTTCTGTATTGCAGGGTTTCTATGATTTCTATGACTGGAATGAGAAACTTCAGTTACATAGAGAGACTGAAACTGGGATTGTTCTCCTGTGAGCAGAGAAGATTAAGGGACAATTTAATAAAGGTTTTCAAAATAGAAGCCAAAACTGGGATACTGATTGGTTAGATGGATGGGTCTGAGGGCTAGAATTATAAAAGTGTACATGTCAAATTTAGTTTGTTGCAGAGAAGCCATAAGTGCTCTTTTGATTGGTCAAAAATTCTAGATATAATGTGAGTTGAGGTTAAGTTGATGTAGGGATATGCTCGCATCTCATTGGTCAAGAGTTACAAATATTTGGAGAAAGTATTAGTTGCACTTACACGGGCACTTGGACTGCCAGCAGAAATGGTATTAAAACAAGGGAAGAGCTCTGAAGTATTTGAATTTGCTGGGGATGGTCTTCATCTCAAGAAATGTGCTAAAAGGGGCTCTTGGTGGGAGAGAATAAGGAGTTAGTAGTTGTGCCGATCCATAAGACCATAAGACATAGGAGTAGAATTAGGCCGCTCGGCCCATCGAGTCTGCCCCACCATTCAATCATGGCTGATTTTTTTCTCATCCCCATTCTCCTGCCTTTTCCTCATAACCCCTGATCCCCTTATTAATCAAGAACCTATCTATCTATGTCTTAAAGACACTCAATGACCTGGCCTGCACAGCCTTCTGCGGCAAAGAGTTCCACAGATTCACCACTCTCTGGCTGAAGAACTTCCTCCTCATCTCTGTTTTAAAGGATCGTCTCTTTAGCCTGAGGTTGTGCCCTCTAGTTCTAGTTTTTCCTACTACTGGAAACATCCTCTCCAGTCCACTCTATCTAGGCCTCGCAGTATCCTGTAAGTTTCAATAAGATTCCTCCTCATCCTCCTAAACTCCAACGCGTACAGACCTAGAGTCCTCAACCGTTCCTCATACGACAAGCTCTTCGTTCTAGGGATCATTCTTGTGAACCTCCTCAGGACCCTTTCCAAGGCCATAGATATGGGGCCCAAAACTACTCACAATACTCCAAATGGGGTCTGACCAGAGCCTTATACAGCCTCAGAAGTACATCCCTGCTCTTGTATTCTAGCTCTCTCGACATGAATGCTAACATTGCATTTTCCTTCCTAACTGCTGACTGAACCTGCACGTTAACCTTAAGAGAATCTTGAACAATGACTCCCAAAGTCCCTTTGTGTTTCTGATTTCCTAGGCATTTTCCCACTTAGAAAATAGTCTACGCCTCCATCCCTCCTTCCAAAGTTGCGATCTTTTAACCTCACACTTATGCACATTGTATTCCATCTGCCACTTTTTTGCCCACTCTCCAAATCTGTCCAAGTCCTTCTGCAGCCCCCCTGCTTCCTCAATACTACCTGTCCCTCTACATATCTTTGTACCATCTGCAAACCTAGTAACAGTGCCTTCAGTTCCTTCCTCCAAATGTGAAAAGTTGTGGTCCCAGCACTGACCCCTGAGGCACACGACTAGTTACCGGGTGCCATGCTGAAAAAGACCCCTTTATCCCCACTCTCTGCCTTCTGCAAGTCAGCCAATCCTCTATCCATGCCAGAATCCTACCCATAACACCATGGGCACTTAACTTATTTAACAGTCTCCTATGCAGCACCTTATAGAGGCCCAACCTGTCCATGCCACCCTTTTTAAACCCCTAAGCTAATCCCAATTGCCTGCATTTGGCCCATATCCCTCTATACCCATCTTACCCGTGTAACTATCTAAATGCTTTTTAAAAGACAACATTGTACCCGCCTCTACTACTACCTCTGGCAGCTTGTTCCAGATACTCACCACCCTCTGTGTGAAAGAATTGCCCCTCTGGACACTTTTGTATCTCTCCCCTCTCACCTTAAACCTATGCCCTCTAGTTTTAGGCTCCCCTACCTTTGGGAAAAGATATTGACTATCTAGCTGATCTGTGCCCCTCATTATTTTATAGACCTCTATAGGATCACCCCTCAGCCTCCTACGCTCCAGAGAAAAAAGTCCCAGTCTATCCAGCCTCTCCTTATAACCCAAATCATCAAGTCCCGGTAGCATCCCAGTAAATCTTTTCTGCACTCTTTCTAGTTTAATAATATCCTTTCTATAATAGGGTGACCAGAATTGCACACAGTATTCCAAGTGTGGCCCTACCAATGTCTCGTACAACTTCAACAAAACGTCCAAATTCCTGTATTCAATGTTCTGACCGATGAAACCAAGCATGCCGAATGCCTTCTTCATCACTCTGTCGACCTGACTCCATTTTCAAGGAGCTATGAACATGTACCCCTAGATCTCTTTGTTGTGTAACTCTCCCCAATGCCCTACCATTAACTGAGTAAGTCCTACCCTGGTTCAATCTACCAAAATGCATCACCTCGCATTTGTCTAAATTAAACTCCATCTGCCATTCGTCAGCCCACTGGCTCAATTGATCAAAATCCCATTGCGATCGAAGATAACTTTCTTCATTGTCCACTGTGCCACCAATCTTGGTGTCATCTGCAAACTTACTAATCATGCCTCCTATATTCTCATCCAAATCATTAATATAAATGACAAATAACAGTGGACCCAGCACTGATCCCTGAGGCACACCGCTGGTCACAAGCCTCCAGTTTGAAAAGCAGCCCTCTACAACCCACCCTCTGGCTTCTGTCAAGAAGCCAATTTTGTATCCATTTGGCTACCTCACCCTGGATCCCGTGAGATTTAACCTGCTGCAACAACCTACCATGCGGTACCTTGTCAAAGGCCTTGCTAAAGTCCATGTCGACAATATCAACTGCACTGCCCTCATCTACCTTCTTGGTTACCCCTTGAAAAAAACTCAATCAAATTTATGAGACATGATTTTCCACTCACAAGGCCTTGTCAAAGGCCTTCTGGAAATCTAAATAAATCACGTCCCCTGGTTCTCCTTTATCTAACTTCCCTGTTACCTCTCAAAGAACTGTAACAGATTTGTCAGACATGACCTCCCTTGACAAAGCTGTGCTGACTCAATCCTACTTTATCATGCACTTCCATGTGTTCTGCGATCTCATCTTTAATAATGGACTCTAAAATCTTGCCAATGACCGAGCTCAGGCTAACCGGCCTATAATTTTCTGTCTGCTGCCTCCCTCTCTTCTTAAACAGCGGTGTTACATTAGTTACTTTCCAGTCCTCTGGTACCCTCCCTGCCTCCAGTGATTCCTGAAAGATCACCACCAATGTCTCCATAATTTCCTCAGCTATCTATTTTAGAACCCTGGGGTGTAGTCCATCCGGTCCAGGTGATTTATCCACCTTCAGACCTTTCTGTTTCCCCAGAACCTTCTCCTTGGTGATGGCCACTACACTCACCTGTGCCCCCTGACTCTCTTGGAGCTCTGGCATCCCACTGGTGTCTTCCGTCGTGAAGACTGATGCAAAGTAACTATTCAGTTCCTCTGCCATTGCTTTGTTTCCTATTATTACTTCTCCAGCCTCATTTTCCAGTGGTCCAATGACAGTCGACAGATAAGGCTTGGGGTTTACGATAAGAAATCCCTAGTGATTAAGATAATTGTCACATAGGCTTAGGGTTGACCACAAGGAACTTAGATATATATATAGGTTTGGGATCTGCTCTATGAATTCCAAGGTATGAATGTTAGCATAGTATTTGAATTCAGTACGAGGAGTAGAGGTAGTTGCTTTAAGAAGAAAGTGAATGCTGCAAAGGTGTTTCTATCTGTATATTAGAATTAAATGGACTAAGATCGAACCAAAGAACAAAGAACAATACAGCACAGGAACAGGCCCTTCGGCCCTCCAAGCCTGCGCCGCTCATGTGCTCAACTAGACCATTCGTTTGTATCCCTCTATTCCCAGTCTGTTCATGTGGCTATCTAGATAAATCTTAAACGATCCCAGCGTGTCCGCCTCAATCACCTTGCTTGGTAGTGCATTCCAGGCCCCCACCACCCTCTGTGTAAAATACGTCCCCCTGACATCTGTGTTGAACCTTGCCCCCCTCACCTTGAACCCGTGACCCCTTGTGTTCGTCACCTCCGACCTGGGAAAAAGCTTCCCACTGTTCACCCTATCTATGCCCTTCATAATTTTATACACCTCTTTTAGGTCACCCCTCATCCTCCATCTTTCCAGGGAGAACAATGCCAGTTTACCGAATCTTTCCTCATAGCTAAGACCCTCCATTTGAGGCAACATCCTGGTAAACCTTCTCTGTACTCTCTCCAAAGCCTCCACGTCTTTCTGGTAGTGTGGCGACCAGAACTGGATGCAGTATTCCAAATGTGGCCTAACCATTGTTCTATACAGCTGCAACATCATATGCCAACTTTTATATTCTGTGCCCCATCCAATAAAGGCAAGCATGCCATATGCCTTCTTCACCACCCTCTCCACCTGTGCTGCCACCTTTAAGGATCTGTGGACTTGTACACCCAGGTCCCTCTGTGTGTCTATGCTCCTGATGGTTCTGCCATTTATTGTATAGCTCCCCCTTACATTAGATCTACCGAAATGCATCACTTCGCATTTATCTGGATTAAATTCCATCTGCCATTTCTCCGCCCAATGTTCCAGCCTATCTATATCCTGCTGTATTCTCTGACAATGTTCATCGCTATCTGCAACTCCAGCAATCTTCGTGTCGTCCGCAAACTTACTGATCACACCAGCTACATCTTCCTCCAAATCATTTATATATATCACAAACAGCAAAGGTCCCAGTACAGAGCCCTGCGGAACACCACTAGTCACAGACCTCCAACCGGAAAAAGACTCCTCCACTGCTACCCTCTGTCTTCTATGGCTAAGCCAGTTTTCCACTCATCTAGCTAGCTCACCTTTTATCCCGTGAGATTTAACCTTTTGCACCAGCCTGCCATGAGGGACCTTGTCAAATGCTTTACTAAAATCCATATAGACGACATCCACGGCCCTTCCTTCGTCAATCGTTTTTGTCACCTCCTCAAAAAACTCAACCAAATTTGTGAGGCATGACCTCCCTCATACAAAACCATGCTGTCTATCGCTAATGAGATTATTCAATTCTAAATGCGCATATATCCTATCTCTAAGAATCTTCTCCAACAACTTCCCTACCACAGATGTCAAGCTCACCGACCTATAATTACCCGGGTTATCCTTGCTACCTTCTTAAATAACGGGACCGCATTTGCTATCCTCCAATCCTCTAGGACCTCACCTGTATCCAGTGAAGAGACAAAGATTTCTGTTAGAGGCCCAGCAATTGCATCTCTCGCTTCCCTGAGGAGTTGAGGATAGATGCCATCCGGCCCTGGGGATTTGTCTGTCTAAATGTTTCCTAAAAAAGCTAACACTTCCTACCTTGTAATTGAGATTTTTTCTAACGGGTCAACACATCTCTCTGAGACACTACCAGTCAACATGTCCCTCTCCTTTGTGAATACTGATGCAAAGTATTCGTTTAGGATCTCACCTACTTCCTTTGGTTCTAAGCATAATTCCCCTTCTATAGGCCGGTGAGTTTGACGTCCGTGGTAGGGAAGATGTTGGAGAGGATTCTTAGAGATAGGATGTATGTCTGGAAATTTGGGCAAGGAAATGGCAGATGGAGTTCAATCCTGATAAATGCGAAGTGATGCATTTTGGTGGGAATAATGTAGGGAGGAGCTACACGATAAATGGAAGAACCATAAAGGGTGTAGAGACGCAGAGGGACCTGGGTGTGCAAGTCCACAGATCTTTGAAGGTGACGTCACAGGTGGAGAAGGTGGTGAAGAAGGCATATGGCATGCTTGCCTTTATAGGACGGGGCATAGAGTATAAGAGTTGGGGTCTGATGTTGCAGATGTATAGAACGTTGGTTCGGCCGCATTTGGAATACTGCGTCCAGTTCTGGTCGCCACACTACCAGAAGGACGTGGAGGCTTTGGAGAGAGTACAGAAGAGGTTTACCAGGATGTTGCCTGGTATGGAGGGGCTTGGTTATGAGGAGAGATTGGGGAAACTGGGGTTGTTCTCCTTGGAAAGACGGAGGATGAGGGGAGACTTAATAGAGGTGTATAAAATTATGAAAGGCATAGATAGGGTGAACGGTGGAAAGCTTTTCCTCGGGTCGGTGGTGACGTTCACGAGGGGTCATAGGTTCAAGGTGAAGGGGGGGAGGTTTAACACAGATATCAGAAGGACATATTTTACACAGAGGGTCGTGGGGGCCTGGAATGTGTTGCCGGGCAAGGTGGTGGAGGCGGACACACTGGGAACGTTTAAGACTTATCTAGACAGCTATATGAACGGAGTGGGAATGGAGGGATACAAAAGAGTGGTCTAGTTTGGACCAGGGAGCGGCGCGGGCTAATTGTTCCTTGTTTCTCGTTTCAAAGCTTCATTCTATGATCATCTTGCTGGTGCCAGTACAGAGCGAGACTGCGGATAGTTGGGAACCTGTCTCGGGGGCAGGGAATTCATATGGTGTTCGTGGAAGTGGAAATGACTAGGGTTGGGAAGCATTTTCCGATCAGGGCCAGTGTGATCTCCTGGACTCGTTTCGATCGCCTCAGGGGGTCGGAGAGGAATTTCCCAGATTTTTTTTCCCCATATTGGCCCTGGGGTTTTCACTCTGGGTTTTCGCCTCTCCCTGGAGATCACATGGTCTGGAATGGGGGGGTGGGGGTGAGTTAATAGGTTGTGATGAACAGAGCATCGTAGCTGTGAGGGACAGCTCGGTGGATAGGATATTGGTATGTAGATAGGCTGGAAAATTGGGCGGGGATCCTGGATTCAGGATTCAATCCTGGACCGGGGAGCGGCGCGGGCTTGGAGGGCCGAAGGGCCTGTTCCTGTGCTGTATTGTTCTTTGTTCTTTGTTCTTTGTTATGCGCATTTAGAAAGAAATAAACTCATTAACGATAGTCAGCACGGTTTTGTGAGAGGGAGGTCATGCCTCACTAACCTGGTGGAGTTTTTTGAAGAAGTGACTAGAATGGTTGACGAGGGAAGGGCCGTGGATGTCGTCTATATGGACTTTAGTAAAGCGTTTGACAAAGTCCCTCATGGTAGACTGGTGCAAAAGGTTGGATTTAATGGGATAAAGGGGGAGGTGGCTAGATGGGTGGAGAACTGGCTTGGTCACAGAAGACAGAGGGTGGTAGTGGAAGGGTCTTTTTCCGGCTGGATGCCTGTGACTAGTGGTGTTCCGCAGGGCTCTGTATTGGGACCTCTGCTGTTTGTGATTTATAGAAACAATCTGGAAGAAGGTGTAACTGGGGTGATCAGTAAGTTTGCGGACGACACGAAAATGGCTGGACTTGCAGATAGTGAGGAACATTGTCAGAGGCTACAGAAGGGTATAGATAGGCTTGAAATTTGGGCAAAGAAATGGCAGATGGAGTTCAATCCAGATAAATGCGAAGTGATGCATTTTGGTAGAACTAACGTAGGGGGGAGCTATACGATAAATGGCAGAACCATAAAGGGTGTAGATACGCAGAGGGACCTGGGTGTGCAAGTCCACAGATCCTTGAAGGTGACGTCACAGGTGGAGAAGGTAGTGAATAAGGCATATGGCATGCTTGCCTTTATAGGACGGGGCATAGAGTATAAAAGTTGGGGTCTGATGTTGCAGTTGTATAGAACGTTGGTTCAGCCGCATTTGGAATACTGCGCCCAGTTCTGGTCGCCACACTACCAGAAGGACATGGAGGCTTTAGAGAGAGTGCAGAAGAGGTTTACCAGGATGTTGCCTGGTATGGAAGGGCTTAGTTATGAGGAGAGATTGGGTAAACTGGGTTTGTTCTCACTGGAAAGACGGAGGATGAGGGGTGACCTAATAGAGGTGTATAAAATTATGAAAGGCATAGATAGGGTGAACGGTGGGAAGCTTTTTCCCAGGTCGGTGGTGACATTCACGAGGGGTCATAGGTTCAAGGTGAGGGGGGAGGTTTAACACGGATATCATAAGACCATAAGACATAGGAGCGGAAGTAAGGCCATTCGGCCCATCGAGTCCACTCCACCATTCAATCATGTTTGATTTCAACTCCATTTACCCGCTCTCTCCCCATAGCCCTTAATTCCTCGAGAAATCAAGAATTTATCAATTTCTGTCTTGAAGACGCTCAACGTCTCGGCCTCCACAGCCCTCTGTGGCAATGAATTCCACAGACCTACCACTCTCTGGCTGAAGAAATTTCTCCTCATCTCTGTTCTAAAGTGACTCCCTTTTATTCTAAGGCTGTGCCCCCGCGTCCTAGTCTCCCCTGCTAATGGAAACAACTTCCCTACGTCCATCCTATCTAAGCCGTTCATTATCTTGTAAGTTTCTATTAGATCTCCCCTCAACCTCCTAAACTCCAATGAATATAATCCCACGATCCTCAGACGTTCATCGTATGTCAGGCCTACCATTCCTGGGATCATCCGTGTGAATCTCCGCTGGACCCGCTCCAGTGCCAGTATGTCCTTCCTGAGGTGTGGGGCCCATAATTGCTCACAGTACTCCAAATGGGGCCTAACCAGTGCTTTATAAAGCCTCAGAAGTACATCCCTGCTTTTGTATTCCAAGCCTCTTGAGATAAATGACAACATTACATTTGCTTTCTTAATTACGGACTCAACCTGCAAGTTTACCTTTAGAGAATCCTGGACTAGGACTCCCAAGTCCCTTTGCACTTTAGCATTATGAATTTTGTCACCGTTTAGAAAATAGTCAGAAGGACGTATTTTACACAGAGGGTGGTGGGGGCCTGGAATGCGCTGCCAGGCAAGGTGGTGGAGGCAGACACACAGGGAATGTTTAAGACTTATCTAGATAGCCACATGAACGGAGTGGGAATGGAGGGATACAAAAGAATGGTCTAGTTGGGCTTGGAGGGCCGAAGGGCCTGTTCCTGTGCTGTATTGTTCTTTGTTCTTTTGTTCCTTTGTCCCTGAGAGGTCCGATTCTTTCCCTAACAACCCTCTTGTTCCTAACGTATGTATAAATGCCTTAGGATTCTCCTTAATCCTGTCTGCCAAGGACATTTCGTGGCCCCTTTTTGCCCTTCTAAGTCCCTGTTTGAGTTATTTTCTACTTTCTCTGTATTCCTCCAGTGCTCCATCTGTTTTTAGCTGCCTGGACCTCATGTATGCCTCTTTTTTCTTTCTGATTAGACCCACAATTTCACTGGTTATCCACGGCTCCCGAATCCTACCTTTCCTATCCTTCCTCTTTACAGGCACATGCCTGTCCTGCAGTCCTATCAACCGCTCCTTAAAAGACTCCCACATGCCAGATGTGGATTTACCCTCGAACAGCCTCTCCCAATCAACAGCCATCAAATCCTGCCTAATCTGACTGTAGTTCGCCTTCCCCCAATTCAGCCCCTTACCCATAGGACAACACTCATCTTTTTCCATTACTATCCTAAAGTTTACAGAATTGTGGTCACTATTTGCCACATGTTTCCCTACTGCAACTTTGATGACCTGATCGGGCTCATTCCCCAGTACTAGGTCCAGTATAGCCCCCTCTCTAGTTGGACTGCCTTCCTGTACGCATTTTATAAATTCTTCCCCGTCCAGGTCCCCAGCCCTAAGTGATTTCCAGTCTATGTGAGGGAAATTACCGTCAAGACTTTGAGTCAAGAAACTAGGTCCTAGGGACCAAGAAGAGAAGATGGGATCCATGTGAAAGACTGTATCGCGCCATGCTCGACCAGTGGAGTTTTAAGTATTAACCTTAATTGTTTAATAAACCTTGTTAGTTTGCATTCGAGGGTGATAAGAACATAAGAACTAGGAGCAGGAGTGGGCCATCTGGCCCCTCGAGCCTGCTCCGCCATTCAATAAGATCATGGCTGATCTTTTTGTGGACTCAGCTCCACTTGCCCGCCCGCTCACCATAACCCTTAATTCCTTTACTGTTCAAAAATTTATCTATGCTTGCCTTAAAAACATTCAATGAGGTAGCCTCAACTGCTTCACAGGGCAGGGAATTCCACAGATTCACAACCCTTTGTGTGAAGAAGTTCCTCCTCAACTCAGTTCTAAATCTGCTTCCCCTTATTTTGAGGCTATGCCTTCTAGTTCTAGTTTCACCCGCCAGTGGAAACAACTTCCCACTTCTATCTTATCTATTCCCAACATAATCATAATATGTGTCTATAAGATCTCCCCTCATTCTTCTGAATTCCAATGAGTATAGCCCCAGTCTACTCAGTCTCTCCTCATAAGCTAACCCTCTCAACTCTGGAATCAACCTAGTGAATCTCCTCTGCACCCCCTCCAGTGCCAGTATATCCTTTCTCAAGCGAGACCAAAACTGTACACAGTACTCCAGGTGTGGCCTCACCAGCACCTTATACAGCTGCAACATAACTCGCTGTTTTTAAACTCCATCCCTCCAGCAATAAAGGACAAAGTTCCATTTGCCTTCTTAATTACCTGCTGCACCTGCAAACCAACTCCTTGAGATTCCTGCACAAGGACACCCAGGTCCCTCTGCACAGCAGCATGCTGCAATTTTTTACCATTTAAATAATAGTTCATTTTGCTGTTATTCCTACCAAAATGGATGACCTCACATTTACCAACATTGTACTCCATCTGCCAGACCCTCACCCACTCACTTAGATTATCTATATCCCTTTGCAGACTTTCAGTGTCCTCTGCACACTTTGCTTTGCCACTCATCTTAGTGTCATCAGCGAATATTGACACACTGCACTTGGTCCCCAACTCCAAATCATCTATGTAAATCGTAAACAATTGTGGTCCCAACACTGATCCCTGAGGCACACCACTAGTCACTGATGCTGTTGATGTGGTGTACATTAACTTTCAGAAGGCATTTGATACAGTGCCACACAACAAACTTGTGAGGAAAGTTATAGTTCATGGAATAAAAATGACAGTCGCAACATGGACACAAAATTGGCTGAATAATAGTGGACAGAGTACCTTTCGTCGTCCAGTACTTCCCCGGAGCGGAGAAGCTACGACATCTCCTCTGGAGCCTTCAAAATGTCATCGATGAAGACGAACAGCTCGCCAAGGTCATCCCCACACCCCCACGTCTTGCCTTCAAACAGCCACACAACAGGCAATTGTCCGCAGCAAACTACCCAGCCTTCAGGAGAACAGTGACCACGACACCACACAACCCTGCCACAGCAACCTCTGTAAGACGTGCCGGATCATCAACACGGATGCCATCATCTCACGTGAGAACACCATCTACCAGATACACGATACATACACTTGCAACTCGGCCAACGTTGTCTACCTGATACGCTGCAGGAAAGGATGTCCCGAGGCATGGTACATTGGGGAAACCATGCAGACGCTACGACAATGGATGAATGAACACCGCTCGACAATCACCAGGCAAGACTGTTCTCTTCCTGTTGGGGAGCACTTCAGCGGTCACGGGCATTCAGCCTCTGATCTTCGGGTAAACGTTCTCCAAGGCGGCCTTCACGACACACGACAGCGCAGAGTCGCTGAGCAGAAACTGATAGCCAAGTTCCGCACACATGAGGACGGCCTCAACCGGGATCTTGGGTTTATGTCACACTATCTGTAACCCCCACAGCTTGCCTCCTGGACTTGCAGAATCTCACTAGCTGTCCTGTCTGGAGACAATACACATCTCTTTAACCTGTGCTTAATGCTCTCTCCACTCACATTGTCTGTACCTTTAAGACTTGATTAGCTGTATTAGTATTGATTAGCTTGATTAGCATTCCAATCATTATTCTGTAAATTGAGTTTGTGACTCTGTATGTCCTGTTTGTGAGCACATCTCCCACTCCACCTGACGAAGGAGCCGCACGCTCCGAAAGCTTGTGTGGCTTTTGCTACCAAATAAACCTGTTGGACTTTAACCTGGTGTTGTTAGACTTCTTACTGAATAATAGGAAGCAGAGAATAATAAAGATTGGATACATTTCAGATTGGAGGAACATTTGCAGTGTTTCAGGACCCTTGCTTTTTTGTATATATTAATGATCTAGATCTTGGTGTGTAGAGGACAATTTCAAAGTTTGTGGATGATACAACATTTGGAAGTATTGAAAACTTGTGAAGAGGACAGTGTAGCACTTCAAAAAGACTGACAAGTTGGTGGGTGAGCAGAAAGGTGGCAGCTGAAGTTCAATGCAGAGAAATGTGAGGTGATGCATTTTGGTGGGAAGATCAAGGAGAAACAATGTAAAATAAGGGGTAACATTTTTAAAAGGGTACAGGAGCAGAGGGCCCTGGGTGTATGTGTGTGTGTAGATTATTGAAGGTGGAGGGATAGGGTGGAAAGAGCAAGGAGGTTATGCTGAAATTATACAAGACATCAATTGAAATATTGTGCATAGTTCTGGGTACCAGACTATAGGCAGGATGGGAATGTATTAGAGAGAGGTTTACAAGAATTGCTCCAGGGATGAGAAACTACAATTTTGAGGATAGATTGGAGCGATTGGGATTGTTCTCCTTGGAGAGAAGAAACATAGAAGATAGGAGCAGGAGGAGGCATTTGGCCCTTCGAGCCTGCTCCGCCATTCATTATGGTCATGGCTGATCATCCAACTCAATAGCCTAATTCTGCTTTTTCCCCATAACCTTTGATCCCATTCACCCCAAGTGCTTTATCCAGCTGCCTCTTGAATATATTCAATGCAACCAACGATGGTTTTGTAGTCATGAGTAGATTGTTAATTCCAGATATTGTTATTGAATTCAAATTCCACTATCTGCCATGGTGGGATTCGAACATGGGTCCCCAGAACATTAACTGAGTTTCTGAATTAATAGTCTAGCAATAATACCACTAGGCCATCGCCTCCCAATAAATGTTAGGCTTGCCAGTGATGCTCATTGATAAATAAAAGTAGTCCTTCCACAGCCTCACCTCACCCAAAAATTACAGCCTTCTCAACCTTTAACCTTTACACACCTTTCAGTCCCTCAACTCTGGCCTCATGTTCACTGCCTCCCTTTGTAACACAATTAGCGACTTAATCTCAGCCCACAGTGATCATGCCTCTTGGAAATACTTCCCTTAAACAACTCCCGCCTTCTTTAAAAATCTGCTCAAAACCTACTTTTTGAACAAACTACTTTATACCTATTTCTTGCATCATGGCTTGGCATGTCTAAATTAGTTCTTTCTCTCTTCTTTCCTCACTCACCTCCTTACAAAGCTCTTTCGAGACAATTTCATAGTTAAGATGTGCTAAATACGTGCAGGTTGTAATTATTGATGCCAATGGGCCAACTCTTGTGAGTTGGACTGTTTAAATACTATATAGGCATGACAGTACTGTATTAGCAAAAAGTCATCAATCTTTTGCCACTGAAAAATCTGAAATGAG
This sequence comes from Mustelus asterias, assembly GCF_964213995.1. NCBI lineage: Eukaryota > Metazoa > Chordata > Chondrichthyes > Carcharhiniformes > Triakidae > Mustelus > Mustelus asterias. The sequence continues at coordinate 70,104 of NW_027591392.1, read as the reverse complement.
CATTCAAGATTTCACACTTTTGTGGGAAGTATTTTTTTACTTTAATCTTGGGAAGTCATGCACCCATTCCTCCCAACCCCCCACCTCACCCCATTTCCCCAACCCCAACCCGCCCACAAACCTCTTCACCTCTCTCTCCCCTGTCAGACTCTCCTTACAATTGACCAGTTTAAGCAAGCATTACACCACCTGTTCCAATATCTCTTAGGGTTCTGGGACATTTTACTATGCTATAGATGCTATACAAATGTTTAGATCGCAGGAATAGTGTTTTAAAACCTGGTATCACCAGGATTACAAAGAAAGTCTTTGGCTTAGTGGCAGACATCCCATTTTTATGTCAGAAAGTTCAGGGTTCAAACTCCAATTCAGACAGTCCCAGTGAGTGGACATCAGATGTCCAGAGTTAAATTCTAGGTGAGATGCTCATGTCTAATGGGCACTAGGTCTAATATCAACCAGGTTCATAAAAAGGGGGAAAAAATGAATATAAGGATAAGCCAGCCAGAAATATAAAACAGGTGTTTTTTGCAAGTTTATTTATTTGTCACAAGTAGGCTTACATTAACATTGCAATGAAGTTATTGTGATAACCCCCTAGTCACCACACTCCAGCGCCTGTTGAGGTTCACTGAGGGAGAATTTAGCATGGCCAATGCACCGAACCAGCACGTCTTTTGGACTGTGGGAGGAAACTGGAGCAGCCGGAGGAAACCCACGCAGACACAGGGAGAACATGCAGACTCCACACAGACAGTGACCCAAGCCAGGAATCGAATCCGGGTCCCTGGCGCTGTGAGGCAGCAATGCTAACCACTGTGCCACCGTGCTGCCCAAGTGGACAAAAAGGGGATTTTGCTAGCTGAAACATTGTTCCTTTCGAGGCAATGATTAGAGAAATTATCACGTGGAGTGAAGAAATTACAGGAACATTGAACAAAAATTTTGTCTCCATGCCCCCCCCCCTCCCCCCCCCCCCCCCCCCCCTCCACCCGCCCCCCAGTCACCTGGCAGGATTTTAAATCATTGCACTCCATTATGCAGCAGAGATTTTCCTTTCTAAGTATCAAAAGCTGCAGGCAGGTGAAAGCAGACCCTTTTGAAATCCTCTGACACAGAGGGAATGTCAATTTCACAGAATCATACAGTGCAGTAAAGGCCCTTTGGCCCATTGAGTCTGCAGCAACATGCAGGAAACACCTAACATCCCATCTAATCCCATTTACCAGCACTTGGCCCATAACCTTGAATATTATGCAGTGCTGAGTTAGGGAGAGTAATTGTAGATTGGCGTTTGTAAAATTGTAAAAGGCTCAGGAAAAAACATTGCATGGTCCCTTTAAAAGGTGGTGCTTTTTCCGTGCTTGGGGGGGAAGAAGAAATGCAAGTACATATAGAGCCCCACATTTGTGTTGAAAGGTCAAACAGCAGTGTTACCGAGGCAACAGGCTTTCAGGCGTTTGAATTTTTTGAATTCAGCCAATCAATTTGAATTAGGCACTGAGATACCAAGAGCCTATTAAATTTAAATTTGATGGTTTTGACAACCTAGGACCAATCCAGTTGTGGTAAATATTGATATGTCATCACAGGTATAAAAGAAGGGGGACAGTGGGACAAAAGGAGAGAGCACCTGCCACCTAGCACAGCTCTTAGCTCAAAGCCTCATCTAGATAACAAAGGTCCCAAAGAAGAAAGAAGAATCAATAGAGAAGGCCCAGAAAATTCCAGAAGACACAAAGCCTGGTTGCAATTTAGAGAGTAACTAAATTAGTTTTTTTTGTTAACGAGTGGGAATTGTGTTTATTGGAACAGCATGCATAGACATAGACGTAGAACAGTACAGCACAGAACAGGCCCTTCGGCCCACGATGTTGTGCCGAGCTTTATCTGAAACCAAGATCAAGCTATCCCACTCCCTATCATCCTGGTGTGCTCCATGTGCCTATCCAATAACAGCTTAAATGTTCCTAAAGTGTCTGACTCCACTATCACTGCAGGCAGTCCATTCCACACCCCAACCACTCTCTGCGTAAATAACCTACCTCTGATATCCTTCCTATATCTCCCACCACGAACCCTATAGTTATGCCCCCTTGTAATAGCTCCATTCACCCGAGGAAATAGTCTTTGAACGTTCACTCTATCTATCCCCTTCATCATTTTATAAACCTCTATTAAGTCTCCCCTCAACCTCCTCCGCTCCAGAGAGAACAGCCCTAGCTCCTGCAACCTTTCCTCATAAGACCTACCCTCCAAACCAGGCAGCATCCTGGTAAATCTCCTCTGCACTCTTTCCAGCGCTTCCACATCCTTCTTATAGTGAGGTGACCAGAACTGCACACAATATTCCAAATGTGATCTCACCAAGGTCCTGTACAGTTGCAGCATAACCCCACGGCTCTTAAACTCCAACCCCCTGTTAATAAAAGCTAACACACTATAGGCCTTCTTCACAGCTCTATCCACTTGAGTGGCAACCTTTAGAGATCTGTGGATATGGACCCCAAGATCTCTCTGTTCCTCCACAGTCTTCAGAACCCTACCTTTGACCCTGTAATCCACTATCTCCAAAGTGCTCTCCCACAACCAAATCTAACACTTGGCCCGGTTCATTTCCCAGTACCAAATCCAATACCATTAGAATCTTGTTTTATTCGGTTTAATAGTTTAGTAAAGTTGTTTACTGTTAGTTAGATATTAGAGCGAGTGTTAGAGTGTGAGTGTGAGTGTGAGTTAGTTAGACTTTTAGAGTGAGTGTCAGGGAGTTATTTTGTATTTAACCACTAGAAGTTGCTGAAGCGCCGGTCACACCACTTCACACACACGTTTTACAGATTATGAGGTGAAGTACTCCTCTTTGGGGGTTTTGGTGTTAGTTCTCAGTTGGAGGATCAACCTCCACTTTATAACAGATTGGTGACTCGGGTCCGGGATATGAACAGTCCTAGATCTTTAAATAAACCATAAGTGAGAAGTGGAAAATCTGTTTAATTTTGATGGCTTGTTGTCGTTTAAATCAAAAGTGGGGAAATGGCTCTTAGCATTGCTAAAGAGGTTCTGGGGGTTGAAGATGCTTCCCAAATTTGCCAAGAAAGTTTGGAAAGACAGAAAAAGATAACACTTGTAGAATTAGCAAACAGGCTAAAATTTGGTTTGACCAGGGATAATAGGAAAGCTGAAATTATAACGGAGGTAGCCAAGCATTTTGGGATATCAGAGAAACAGTCAAGTGCAGTGGAGTTAGAAAAAAATAAATTGCAAATGAAACAATTGGAGTTAGAAAGTGAATTTATAAGGCTGGAGAGAAGGAAAAAAAGAGAGGGGAAAGAAGGAGGAAGGCCCTAGCAGAAGATAAAGAAAGGGAAAGATTGTTCGAGTTAGAAAAGATGAAGTTGGAACTTGAAGCAAAAAGACTTCAAATGACCGAAGTAAAAGTGCAAGATAGAAATGATGATGGGCAAACTTATCATAGCCAACTGCCTTGTGGGGATATGTACAAATATGTCCAAACATTATTAAGATTTGATGAAAAAGATGAAAGCCTTTTTCATTTCCTTTGAGAAATTGGCTATACAGATGAACTGGCCAGAGGAAGTGTGGTTATGTTAATTCGGACCAACTTGGTAGGAAGGGCTACTTGAGGTGTTTGCAGCACTGTCAGAGGAGGTGTCAGGCAAATATTAAGAGGTGAAAAGGACTATTTTGAGTGCCTATGAATTGGTACCAGAAGCATATAGACAATGGTTCTGAAATGTAAGAAAGGAACCAAGTCAGACTTATATCGGATTTGAAAGAATTAAACAGAGCAACTTCGATAGATAGGTGACAGCATTAAAGATAGAAAAGCTCTTAGTGGTATTATTCTGCTGGAGGAGTTTAGAAGTTCATTTCCAGAAGTGATAAGGAACAGAAATTTGAAACAGCGAGAAGAGCTGCAGAGATGGCGGATAAATACACATTAGTGCATAAATAAAAATCAAGCTTCTGACAGCAATTTCATTCCGTGAGGGAATGAGGGAGATCCAAATTTTTAATTCTTCTCTGGCCATCGGGGAGGTGCCAGAGGATGGAGAACAGCTAATGTGGTCCCACTATTTAAGAAAGGTTCTAAAGACAAGCCAGGGAACTATGTCTCATGTCTGTGGTTGGGAAACTACTGGAGAAGATTCTGTAGGAGAGTATCTATCTCCAACTGGAGAGGCAAGGTTTTATCAGGGATAGTCAGCATGGTTTTGTCAGAAGGAGGTCATGCCAAACAAATTTGATTGAATTTTTTGAGCATGTAACCAAGTGTGTAGGTGAGGGTAGTGCAGTTGATGTAGTTTACATCGATTTCAGCAAAGCCTTTCACAAAGTCCCATATGGAAGACTTATGAAGAAGGCAAATGTACATGGGATACAGGGTGATCTGATGAGGTGGATTCATAATTGGCTTAGTGGTAGGAGACAGAGGATGATGACAGACGGCTGCTTTAGTGACTGGGGGCCAGTGACCAGTGGCGTACCACAGGGATCCACGCTAGGGCCCCTATTGTTCGTCATTTATATAAATTATATTGATGACTATGTGGGGGGTAGGATCAGTAAGTTTGCCGATGACAAAAAGATTGGCCGGGTGGTTAACAGTGAGGTTGAGTGAGTTGGGGTACAGGCAGATATAGACGAGATGGTCAAATGGGCGGATAAGTGACAGATGGAGTTTAACCCTGAAGAGTGTGAGGTAATACACAAGGAAAGTATACAATGAAAGGTCTGACGCTGGGATGTTTCGAAGAACAGAGGGACCTTGGCGTGTTTGTCCCTAAATCTCTGAAGGTGGACAGGCAGGTTAATAGAGTGGTGAAAAAGGCATATGGCACACTCGCCTTTATCAATCGGGGTAAAGATTACAAAAGCAGAGAGGTCATGATGGAATTGTATAGAACTTAGGTGAGGCCACAGCTGGAATACTGTGTGCAGTTCTGGTCGCCGCATTGTAGGAAGAGTATCATCACAATGGAAGGAGTGCAGAGGAGATCCAAAGAACAAAGAACAAAGAAAATTACAGCACAGGGACAGGCCCTTCGGCCTTCCAAGTCTGCACCGACCATGCTGCCTGACTTAACTAATACCCCCTATGCTTACGGGGACCATATCCCTCTATTCCCATCCTATTCATGTACTTGTCAAGACGCCCCTTAAAAGTCACTACCGTATCCGCTTCCACTACCTCCCCTGGCAACAAGTTCCAGGCACCCACTACTCTCTGTGTAAAAAATCTGACTCGTACATCTCCATTAAACCTTGCCCCTCGCACCTTAAACCTATGCCCCCTAGTAATTGACTCTTCCATCCTGGGAAAAAGCTTCTGACTATCAACTCTGTCCATGCCTCTCATAATCTCTTGTAGACTTCTATCAGGTCGCCCCTCAACCTCCGTCGTTCTAGATGAGAACAAACCAAGTTTCTCCAACCTTTCCGTGTGGCTAATGCCCTCCATACCAGGCAACATCCTGGTAAATCTTTTCTGTACCCTCTCCAAAGCCTCCACATCCTTCTGGTAGTGTGGCGACCAGAATTGAACACACTTTTCCAAGTGCGGCCGAACGAAGGTTCCATATAGCTGCAACATGACTTGCCAATTTTTAAACTCAATACCATGGCCGATGAAGGCAAGCATGCCATATGCCTTCTTGACCACCTTCTCCACCTGCATTGCCACTTTGAGAGACCTATGTACCTGTACACCCAGATCCCTTTGCCTATCAATACTCCTAAGGGTTCTGCCGTTTACTGTATATTTCCTATCTGTATTAGACCTTCCAAAATGCATTACCACACATTTAGAACATAGAACATAGAACAGTACAGCACAGAACAGGCCCTTCAGCCCACAATGTTGTGCCGAGCTTTGACTGAAACCCAAATCAAGCTATTTCCTCCCTATCATCCCGAAGTACTCCATGTGCCTATCCAATAGCTTCTTAAATGTTCCTAAAGTTTCTGACTCCACTATCCCTGCAGGCAGTCCATTCCACACCCCAACCACTCTCTGAGTAAAAAACCTACCTCCTTCCTATATCTCCCACCATGAACCCTATAGTTATGCCCCCTAGTTACCACTCCATTCACCCGAGGAAATAGTCTTTGAACGTTCACTCTATCTATCCCCCTCATCATCTTATAAACCTCTATCAAGTCTCCTCTCAACCTCCTCTGCTCCAAAGAGAAAAGCCCAGGTTCCCTCAACCTTTCCTCATAAGACCTACCCTCCAAACCAGGCAGCATCCTGGTAAATCTCCTTTGCACTCTTTCCAGTGTCTCCACATCCTTCTTATAGTGAGGTGACCAGAACTGCACACAATATTCCAAATGTGGTCTCACCAAGGTCCTGTACAGTTGCAGCATAACCCCACGGCTCTTAAACTCAAACCCCCTGTGAATGAACGCCAACACACTATAGGCCTTCTTCACGGCTCTATCCACTTGAGTGGCAACCTTCAGAGATCTATGGATATGAACCCCAAGATCTCTCTGTTCCTCCACATTCTTCAGAACCCTACCTTTGACCCTGTCATCCACATTTAAATTTGTCCTACCAAAATGAATCACCTCACATTTGTCAGGGTTAAACTCCATTTGCCATTTTTCAGCCCAGCTCTGCATCCTATCTATATCTCTTTGCAGCCTACAACAGCCCTCCACCTCATCCACTACTCCACCAATCTTGGTGTCATCAGCAAATTTACTGATCCACCCTTCAGCCCCCTCCTCCAAGTCATTTATAAAAATGACAAATAGCAGAGGACCAAGCACTGATCCCTGTGGCACTCCGCTAGCAACCTGCCTCCAGTCCGAAAATTTTCCATCCACCACCACCCTCTGTCTTCTGTTAGATACAGTAAGAAGTTTAACAACACCAGGTTAAAGTCCAACAGGTTTATTTGGTAGCAAATACCATAAGCTTTCGGAGCACAGCTCCTTCGTCAGATGGAGTGGATATCTATTCTCAAACAGTGCAAACAGACACAGAAATCAAATTACAGAATACTGATTAGAATGCAAATCTCTACAGCCAGCCAGGTCTTAAATGTACAGACAATGTGGGTGGAGGGAGCATTCAACACAGGTAATTTGATTTCTGTGTCTGTTTGCACTGTTTGAGAACAGATATCCACTCCATCTGACGAAGGAGCTGTGCTCCGAAAGCTTATGGTATTTGCTACCAAATAAACCTGTTGGACTTTAACCTGGTGTTGTGAGACTTCTTACTGTGCTTACCCCAGTCCAACGCTGGCATCTCCACATTCTGTTAGATAGCCAGTTACCTATCCAATCGGCCAAACTTCCCTCTATCCCACACATCCTTACTTTCTTCATAAGCCGACCATGGGGGACTTTATCAAACGCCTTACTAAAATCCATGTATATGACATCAACTGCACTACCTTCATCTACATACTTAGTTACCTCCTCAAAAAATTCTATCAAATTTGTGAGGCAAGACCTGGCCTCCACAAATCCGTGCTGACTATCCCAGATTAAGCTGCATCTTTCTAAATGGTCGTAAATCCTATCCCTGAGGACCTTTTCCATCAACTTACCGACCACCGAAGTAAGACTAACCGGCCTATAATTACCAGGGTCATTTCTATTCCCTTCCTTCAACAGAGGAACAACATTCGCCACTCTCCAGTCCTCTGGCACCACCCCCGTGGACAGTGAGGACCCAAAGATCAAAGCCAAAGGCTCTGCTATCTCATCCCTTGCCTCCCAAAGAATCCTAGGATATATTTCATCAGGCCCAGGGGACTTATCAACTTTCAGTTTATTCAAAATTGCTAGTACATCTTCCCTCCAAACATCTACTTCCTCCAGCCTATCAGCCTGTGACACTCTCTCTTCCTCAAAAACATGGCCCCTCTCCTTGGTGAACACCGAAGAAAAGTATTCATTCATCACCTCTCCTATCTCTTCTGACTCCATGCACAAATTCCCACTGCCGTCCTTGACCGGCCCCAACCTCACCCTGGTCATTCTTTTATTCCTCACATAAGAGTAAAAAGCCTTGGGGTTTTCCTTGATCCGACCCGCCAAGGACTTCTCATGCCCCCTCCTAGCTCTCCTAAGCCCCTTTTTCAGCTCATTTCTTGCTAACTTGTAACCCTCCATCAAGCCAACTGAACCTTGTTTTCTCAACCTTACATACGCTTCCTTCTTCCTCTTGACAAGACATTCCACCTCTTTTGTGAACCATGGTTCCCTCACTCGGCCATTTGTCCGGATTAAACTCCATCTGCCATCTCTCTGCCCAAGTCTCCAACTGATCTATATCCTGCTGTATCCTCTGATGGTCCTCATCGCTATCCGCAAATCCACCAACCTTTGTGTCATCTGCAAACTTACTAATCAATCCATTTTCCTCCAAATCATTTATATATATTACAAACAGCAAAGGTCCCAGCACTGATCCCTGAGGAACGCCACTTGTCACAGCCCTCCATTCAGAAACACACCCTTCCACTGCTACCCTCTGTCTTCTTTGACCGAGCCAGTTCTGGATCCCCTTGCCAGCTCACCTCTGATCCCATGCGACTTCACCTTCTGCACCAGTCTGCCATGAGGGACCTTGTCAAAAGCCTTACTGAAGTCCATGTAGACAATGTCCACTGCCCGACCCTCACCAATCATCTTCATCACTTCCTCTAAAAACTCGATCAAGTTCGTGAGACACAACTTCCCCTTCACAAAACCATGCTGCCTCTCACTAATACGTTCACTTATTTCCAAGTGGGAATAAATCCTGTCTCGAAGAATCCTCTCCAATAATTTCCCTACCACTGATGTAAGGCTCACCGGCCTGTAATTATCTGGAGTATTCTTGCCACCCTTCTTAAACAAAGGAACAATACTGGCTATTCTCCAATCCTCTGGGACCTCCCCTGTGGTCATGATGTGGAGATGCCAGCGTTGGACTGGGGTAAACACAGTAAGAGTTTTAACAACACCAGGTTAAAGTCCAACAGGTTTATTTGGTAGCAAATGCCATTAGCTTTCGGAGCGCTGCTCCTTCGTCAGATGGAGTGGAAATTAGATTTCCTGTTGGACTTTAACCTGGTGTTGTTAAAACTCTTACTGTACCTCCTCTGTAGCCAGTGAGGATACAAAGATTTCTCTCAAGGCCCCAGCAATTTCCTCCCTTGCCTTTGTCAGTATTCTGGGGTATATCCCATCAGGCCCTGGGGACTTGTCTACCTTAATGTTTCTCAAGAATCCCAATACCTCCTCCTTTTTGATCTCAACATGACTCAAACTATCTTCACATCCTTTTCCAAACTCATCCACTAAGCTAGGGAGGAAATTGCGGGTAGCCTAGCCGAGATATTTGAATTATCGATAGTCACGGGTGAGGTGCCTGAAGATTGGAGAGTGCCAAATATTGTGCCTTTGTTTAAAAACGGCTGCAGGAAAAAGCCGGGGAACTACAGGCCAGTGAGCCTCACATCTATGGTGGGTAAATTGTTGGAAGGTATTTTGAGAGACAGGATCTACAGGCATTTAGCGACGCAAATACTGATTAGGGACAGTCAGCATGGCTTTGTGAGTGGAAAATCATGTCTCACAAATTTGATTGAGTTTTTTGAAGGGGTAACCAAGAAGGTAGATGAAGGCAGTGCAGTTGATGTTGTCTACATGGACTATAGCAAGGCCTTTGACAAGGCACCGCATGGTAGGTTGTTGCATAAGGTTAAATCTCATGGGATCCAGGGTGAGGTATCTAAATGGATACAAAATTGGCTTATTGACAGAAGCCAGAGGGTGGTTGTAGAGAATTGTTTTTCAAACTGGAGGCCTGTGACCAGCGGTGTGCCTCAGGGATCAGTGCTGGGTCCCCATTAATGATTTGGATGAGAATATAGGAGGCATGGTTAGTAAGTTTGCAGATGACACTAAGATTGGTGGCATAGTGGACAGTGAAGAAAGTTATCTCCGATTGCAACGGGATGTTGATCAATTGGGCTAGTGGGCTGACGAATGGCAGATGGAGTTTAATTTAGACAAATGCGAGGCTAAGGCTACTGGGGAGAATTTAAACTAGATAGGTTGGGGGGAGGGGATCGAGACGAGGTGACTGGGTGCGAGGAAGTTAGCTCGCAAACAGAGAAGGGTTATAGAGGGAGGAGGTTAATAACATTTCAACAATTCAGGTCCAGATAAAAGCTGGAATAAGGACACTTTGCCTGAATGCACGAAGCATTCGGAACAAAGTAAATGAGTTGATGGCACAAATCAGCACAAATGGGTATGATCTAGTGGCCATTACAGAAACGTGGTTACAGGGTGACCAGGACTGGGAAATGAATATCCAGGGGTATCAGGCATTTAGGAAGGATAGACAGGATGGAAAAGGTGGTGGGGTAGCTCTGTTAATAAAGGATAATATCAGGGTAGTAGTGAGGGATGACATAGACTCTAAGGAGCAAAACATGGAATCATTATGGGTGGAGATAAGGAATAGCAGGGGGAGAAAGACACTAGTAGGCGTGGTCTATAGGCCCCCAAATAATAATGTTGAGGTGGGGAGGACTATAAACAAGCAAATAATGGATGTGTGCAAAAACGGAACGGCAATAATCATGGGGGATTTTAATCTGCATATTGATTGGCTGACATGGTGGGATGGAGGAAGAGTTCTTAGAATGCTGTCGGGATAGTTACCTTGAACAGTATGTTACAGAACCTACGAGGGAACGAGTTATCTTAGATCTGGTAATGTGTAACGAGACAGGTAGAATTAAGGATCTTCTTGTGAAGGACCCTCTTGGGTTGAATGATCACAATATGGTCGAATTTCTGGTGCAGATGGAGGGGGAGAAAGTAGGGTCCCAAACCAATGTCCTCTGCTTGAACAGAGGGGAGTACAATAGGATGAGGGCTGAATTGGCTGGGGTGGACTGGGAGAGCAGACTGGTAGGTAGGACAGCTGAGGAACAGTGGAGGATTTTTAAGGAGATCCTTTTCAGTACTCAGCAACAATATATTCCGGTGATAAAGAAGGACTGTAAGAAAAGGGATAGCCAGCCGTGGATAACGAAGGAAATAAAGGAGAGTATTAAATTAAAGACCGATGCGTACAGAGTGGCCAAAAATAGTGGAGACTTAGAAGATTGGGAAAGCTTTAAAAAACAACAAAGAACGACTAAGAAAGCGATAAAGAAAAGAAAGATAGATTATGAAACTAAACTAGCTCTAAACATAAAAAATAATAGTAAAAGTTTTTACAAATATATAAAAAGGAATAGAGTGGCAAGAGTGAATGTTGGACCCTTGGAGGATGAGAGGGGGGATTTAATAGTGGAAAACGAGGAAATGGCTGAGAATTTAAATAGGTTTTTTGTCTCGGTCTTCACGGTGGAAGACACAAATAGTTTACCGAATGTTAACGATTGAGTGTTGGTAGGAGGAGAGGTACTCAATACAATTAATATTACTAGAGAGGCAGTGCTTGGTAGACTAACAGGACTGAAGGTGGACAAGTCCCAGGGCCCGGATGGAATGCATCCCAGGGTACTGAAAGAAATGTCAGAGGTAATACGGATGCGTTAGTGGTTATTTATCAAAATTCACTGGACTCTGGGGTAGTGCCGGCTGATTGGAAAACAGCTACTGTTACGCCGCTGTTTAAAAAAGGAAGTAGACAAAAGGCGGGTAACTACAGGACGGTTAGCTTAACGTCTGTAGTTGGGAAAATGCTGGAATCCATCATTAAAGAAGAGATAGCAGGGCATCTGGATCAGAATGGTTCGATCAAGCAGACACAGCATGGATTCATGAGAGGAAAGTCATATTTGACGAACTTACTGGATTTTTATGAAGATGTAACGAGTGCGGTTGATGGGGGGGAACCGGTGGATGCGGTGTTTTTGGATTTCCAAATGGCATTCGATAAGGTGCCTCACAAAAGGTTGCTGCAGAAGATTGGGTCACACGGAGTTGGGGGTAAAGTGTTAGCGTGGATTGGGGATTGGCTATCCAACAGGAAGCAGAGAGTTGGAATAAATGGGTGCTTTTCTGGTTGGCAGATGGTGACTAGTGGAGTGCCGCAGGGATCGGTGCTGGGGCCTCAACTGTTTACTATTTACATAGATGATCTGGAGGAGGGGACTGAGTGTAGGGTAACAAAGTTTGCAGACGACACGAAGATAAGTGGGAAACTGAATTGCGTGGAGGAAGCGGAAGGTCTGCAGAGAGATTTGAATAGGCTAAGTGAGTGGGCGAGGATCTGGCAGATGGAGTATAACGTTGGCAAATGTGAGGTTATTCACTTTGGAAGAAATAAGAGCAAATTGGATTATTATTTAAATGGAAAAAAATTACAACATGCTACTGTGCAAAGGGACCTGGGGGTCCTTGTGCATGAGTCGCAAAAACTCAGTCTGCAAGTACAACAGGTGATCAAGAAGGCAAATGGGATGTTGGCACTTATCGCAGGGGGATAGAATATAAAAGCAAAGAAGTCTTGCTGCATCTGTACAAGGCATTGGTGAGGCCGCAGCTGGAATACTGTGTGCAGTTTTGGTCCCCTTACTTGCGAAAGGATATATTGGCCTTGGAGGGAGTGCAGAGAAGGTTCACCAGGTTGATACCGGAGATGAGGGGTGTAGATTATGAGGAGAGATTGAGCTGATTGGGTTTGTTCTCGTTGGAATTTAGAAGGCTGAGGGGTGATCTTATAGAGGCATATAAGATAATGAAGGGGCTGGATAGGGTAGAAGTGGAGAGATTCTTTCCACTTAGAAAGGAAACCAGAACTAGAGGGCACAGCCTCAAAATAAAGGGGGGTCGGTTTAGGACAGAGTTGAGGAGGAACTTCTTCTCTCAGAGGGTGGTGAATCTCTGGAATTCTCTGCCCACTGAAGTGGTGGAGGCTACCTCGTTGAATATGTTTAAGTCACGGATAGATGGATTTCTGATCGGTAAGGGAATTAGGGGTTATAGGGATCAGGCGGGTAAGTGGAACTGATTCACTTCAGATCAGCCATGATCTTATTGAATGGCGGGGCAGGCTCGAGGGGCTAGATGGCCTACTCCTGCTCCTATTTCTTATGTTCTTATGTTCTTATGTGATGCATTTTGGTAGATTGAACCAGGGCAGGACTTACTCAGTTAATGGTAGGGTGTTGGGGAGAGTTACAGAACAAGGAGATCTAGGGGTACATGTTCATAGCTCCTTGAAAGTGGAGTCACAGGTGGACAGAGTGGTGAAGAAGGCATTCGGCATTCTTGGTTTCATCGGTCAGAACATTGAATACAGGAGTTGGAATGTCTTGTTGAAGTTGTACAAGGCATTGGTAAGGCCGCACTTGGAATACTGTGTGCACTTCTGGTCACCCTATTATAGAAAGGATATTATTAAACTAGAAAGAGTGCAGAAAAAATTTACTAAGATGCTACCAGGACTTGATGGATTGAGTTATAAGGAGAGGCTGGATAGACTGGGACTTTTTCCTCTGGAGCGTAGGAGGGGTGATCTTAGAGGTCTATAAAATAATGAGGGGCACAGATCAGCTAGATAGTCAATATCTTTTCCCAAAGGTAGGGGAGTCTGGGACTAGAGGGCATAGATTTAAGGTGAGAGGGGAGAGATACAAAAGTGTCCAGAGGGGCAATTTTTTCACACAGAGGGTGGAGAGTGTCTGGAACAAGCTGCCAGAGATAGTAGTAGAGGCGGGTACAATTTTGTCTTTTAAAAAGCATTTAGATAGTTACATGGGTACGATGGGTATAGAGGGATATGGGCCAAATGCGGGCAATTGGGATTAACTTAGGGGTTTTTTAAAAAAAGGGCGGCATGGACAGGTTGGGCCGAAGGGCCTGTTTCCATGCTGTAAACCTCTATAACTCTAAGTCCTTCTCTTTGGTGAATACTGACGCAAAGTACTCATTTAATACCTTACCCATTTCCTCTGGCTCCACGCATAGATTCCCTCCCTTGTCCTTGAGTGGGCCAACCCTCTCCCTGGCTACCCTCTTGCTCTTTATATATGTATAAAAAGCCTTGGAATTTTCCTTAATCTTGCTGGCCAATGCTTTTTCATGACCCCTTTTAGCCCTTCTTACTCCTTGCTTCAGTTTCTTTCTACTTTCCTTGTATTCCACACTTGCTTCGTGTGTTCCCAGCCCCCTAGCTTTGACAAATGCTTCCTTTTCCTCTTTGACTAGGCTCACAATATCTCTCATTATCCAAGGTTCCCAAAACTTGCCATACTTATCCTTCATCCTTACAATTCACTAGAATGTTGCCTGGGATGGAACATTTAGGTTATAAAAAGAGGTTGGATAGGTTTGGGTTGTTTTCTCTGGAGCAAAGAAGACTGAGGGGCGACCTGATTGAGGTGTTCAAGATTATGAGGGGCATAGACAGGGTGGATAGGAAGCAGCTGGTCCCCTTAGTTGAAGGGTCAGTTACGAGGGAACACAAGTTAAAAGTTAATGGGGTGGCACGGTAGCACACCAACGCATGAAAGGCCCTGAGCTGCCCACCTAATCCCACTTGCCAGCACTTGGCCCATAGCCTTGAATGTTATGGCGCGCCAACTACTCACCCAGGTACTTTTTAAAGGATAAACGCAAATTACTGCATATGCTGGAATCTGAAAACCAAAAGTGAAAGTTGGTGGTAGAGGGAATGGATGTTTGTGGATGTGATGCCAATCAAGCAGGCCGCTTTGTCCTGGATGGCATTAAGATTCTTGAGTGTTGTTGGAGCTGCACCCATCCAGGCAAGTGTGGAATATTCCATTACACTCCTGACTTGTGCCTTGTAGATAGTGGACAGGCTTTGGGAGTCAAGAAGTGATTTACTTGCCGCAGTATTCCTAGCCTCTGACCTGCTCTTGTAGGTACTGTGTTTATGTGGCGAGTCCAGTTGAGTTTCTGGTCAGTGGTAACCCCGAGGATATTAACAGTGGGGGATTCAGTGATGGTAACACATGTCGAGGAGCGGTGGTTAGAGTGGCTCTTATTAATGATGGTCATTGCCTGGCATTTGTGTGGCCCGAATGTTACTTGTACTTGTCAGCCCAAGCCTGCATATTGTCCAGATCTTGTTGCATTTGAACATGGACTGCTTCAGTATCTTAGCAGTTGCAAATGGTGCTGAACATTGTGCAATCATTGATGAACATCCCCACTTCTGACCTTATGACAGAGGGAAGGTCATTGATGAAGCAGTTGAAGATGGCTGGGCCCAGGACACTCCTGCAGAGATATCCTGGAGCTGAGGTGACCGATCCTCCACAACCACAACCATCTTCCTATGTGCCAGGTATGACTCCAACCAGCAGAGTGTTTGCGCCCTGATACCCATTGATTCCAGTATTGCTAGGGATCTTTGATGCCACACTCGGTTGAATGTGGCCTCGATATCAAGGGCTGTCATTCTCACCTCATCTCTGGAATTCAACTCTTTCATCCATGTTTGAACCAAGGCTGTAATGAGGTCAGGAGCTGAGTGACCCTGGCGAAACCCAAACTGGCGTCACTGAGCAGATTATTGCTGAGCAGGTGCTGCTTGATAGCACTGTCGATAACCCCTTCCATCACTTTATTGATGATCGAGAGTAGACTGATTGAGTGGTAATTGGCTGGGTTGGATTTGTCCTGGTTTTTGTGGGCAGACACAGTAAGAAGTTTAACAACACCAGGTTAAAGTCCAACAGGTTTTTTTGGTAGCAAATGGTGCTGAACATTGTACAATCATTGATGAACATCCCCACTTCTGACCTTATGACAGAGGGAAGGTCATTGATGAAGCAGCTGAAGATGGCTGGGCCCAGGACACTCCTGCAGAGATATCCTGGAGCTGAGGTGACCGATCCTCCACAACCACAACCATCTTTGCTACCAAATAAACCTGTTGGACTTTAACCTGGTGTTGCGAGACTTCTTACTGTGTTTACCCCAGTCCAACGCCGGCATCTCCACATTTTGTGGGCAGGACAGACCTGGGCCATTTTCCACATTGTTGGGTAAATGTCAATGTTGTAACTGTACTGGAAGAGCTCTCACTCAGTGCTGCTGTGTGCACGCTTTATCCTCCTCAAGCCGCTCTCACTCTCAGTACTGTTGTCATCATCACACTTTATCCTCCTCACTGCTCTCACTCTCAGTGCTGTTGTTACTACATTACCAAATTTTATCCTCCCTACTTAGTTTGCTATGATCTCAAACTTACAAATTATATCTTATGTGACTTTGAGAAAGGTAAGTTTTCCCTCCTCATCCATCTCAGGCTGCATGCATCATTTTACACAGCAGGCCTTGTCTCTCCACTGTTGTCCAATGGGTTCCATTCTTTTATATCTAATCATAGCCATGGAATCATTTGCAATTATTTCTTTTCCTGCCTCCATATCATTACATCAGGTGTCCCCCAAGCATTTTTATTCACCCTCCTATTTTACATCTGCACGCTGCTCTTCTGCAGCGTCATCAAAAGCTAATGTTAGCTTTCACATGTGTACTAACAACACACAATGCTGCCTCTCCAGCTTGACTCATTTACTTCACTAGATTATGAGAGTGCTTTCCGACATCCAGCCCTGGACGAGGAGAAAGGTCCTCCAGTTCAGTACCGGAAGACTGAAGTCAATTTTCCTTCTATGTATCTGTCTCAGGGATGATAAGCTGCTGAGTGTGCTGAGAGCAACAGCCAGCTGAACCTGGGTGGGACAAGAGTTCCGAAAGGGCCAACACCCAGTTTAATAGCTGCTGTGAGGTAGTAATCATCAAACAGAAAATTCGAAAGAAGGCAAGAGTTTTTCAAGAAAGAACATGCTGGAACAATCGTGCAAGTTATATATTTGTATGAACAACTTGACAGAAGGACTGGCTCACTTTCTCCTCCCCCATTCGCTTCTACTCTCTCAATGACACCAACTCTTGCTGAGTTAATGGAACATAGAACATAGAAAAGCAACAGCACAAACAGGCCTTTCGGCCCACAGGTTTCACCGAACAATTTCCTTACCTTCTAGGCTCATCTATAACCCTCTATCTTACTAACCTCCATGAACCTATCCAAAAGTCTCTTAAAAGACTCAATCGAATCCGCTTCCACCACCACTACCGGCAGCCGATTCCACGCACCCACCACCCTTTGAGTGAAAAACTTACCCCTAACATCTCCTCTATACCTACCCCCCAGCACCCTAAACCTGTGGCCTCTCGTGACAACCATTTCAGCCCTGGGTAAAAGCCTCTGAGAATCCACTCTATCAATACCTCTCAACATCTTATACACCTCTATCAGGTCACCTCTCATCCTTCACCTCTCCAAGGAGAATAGACCTAGCTCTCTCAACCTATCTTCATAAGGCATACCACTTTATCCCGGCAACATCCTCGTAAATCTCCTCTGCACCTGTTCTATGGCTTCCACATCCTTTCTGTAATGAGGCAACCAGAACTGGGTACAGTACTCCAGGTGGGGTCTGACCAGGGTCCTATACAGCTGCAGCATTATCTCCCGATTTCTAAACTCAATTCCTCTATTGATGAAGGCCAGTATTCCATACGCCTTCTTAACCACAGCCTCCACCTGCGACGCCGCTTTGAGCGTCCTATGAACCCAGACCCCAAGATCCCTCTGTTCTTCCACACTGCCAAGCGTCTTACCCTTAATATTATATTCTTCCGTCCTATTCGACCTGCCAAAATGAACCACCACACACTTATCTGGGTTGAAGTCCATCTGCCACTTCTCCACCCAGTCTTGCATCTTATCTATGTCTCGTTGCAACTGCTGACATCCCTCTACACTATCCACAACACCACCAACCTTTGTGTCATCAGCAAACTTGCCAACCCATCCTTCCACTTCCTCATCCAGGTCATTTATAAAAATCACAAAGAGCAAGGGTCCCAGAACAGATCCCTGGGGCACCCCACTGGTGACCGACCTCCACTCTGAAAAAGACCCAGCTTCAACCACTCTTTGCCTTCTGTGGGCAAGCCAGTTCTGAATCCACAAAGCAACGTCCCCTTGTATCCCATGCCCCTTCACTTTCTCCATAAGCCTTACATGGTGCACCTTATCAAACGCCTTACTGAAATCCATATAAACTACATCTACCGCTCTTCCTCCATCGAAGTGTCTAGTCACATAAAGAACAAACAAAGAACAATACAGCACAGGAACAGGCCCTTCGGCCCTCCAAGCCCGCGCCGCTCCCTGGTCCCAACTAGACCATTCTTTTGTATCCCTCCATTCCCACTCCGTTCATGTGGCTATCTAGATAAGTCTTAAACGTTCCCAGTGTGTCTGCCTCCACCACCTTGCCCGGCAGCGCATTCCAGGCCCCCACCACCCTCTGTGTAAAATACGTCCTTCTGATATCTGTGTTAAACCTCCCCCCTCATCTTGAACCTATGAACGTCACCACTGATCTGGGAAAAAGCTTCCCACCGTTCACCCTATCTATGCTTTTCATAATTTTATACACCTCTATTAGGTCACCCCTCATCCTCCGTCTTTCCAGTGAGAACAACCCCAATCTCTCCTCATAACTAAGCCCTTCCATACCAGGCAACATCCTAGTAAACCTCCTCTGCACTCTCTCTAAAGCCTCCACATCCTTCTGGTAGTGTGGCGACCAGAACTTGGCGCAGTATTCCAAATGCGGCCGAACCAACGTTCTATACAACTGCAACATCAGACCTCAACTTTTATACTCTATGCCCCGTCCTATAAAGGCAAGCATGCCATATGCCTTATTCACTACCTTCTCCACCTGTGACGTCACCTTCAAGGATCTGTGGACTTGCACACCCAGGTCCCTCTGCGTATCTACACCCTTTATGGTTCTGCCATTTATCGTATAGCTCCCCCCTACGTTAGTTCTACCAAAATGCATCACTTCACATTTATCTGGATTGAACTCCATCTGCCATTTCTTTGCCCAAATTTCCAGCTTTTCTATATCCTTCTGTAGCCTCTGACAATATTCCTCACTATCTGCAAGTCCAGCCATTTTCGTGTCGTCCACAAATTTACTGATCACACCCCAGTCACACCTTCTTCCAGACCGTTTCTATAAATCACAAACAGCAGAGGTCCCAATACAGAGTCCTGCGGAACACCACTAGTCACAGGCATCCAGCCGGAAAAAGACCCTTCCACTACCACCCTCTGTCTTCTGTGACCAAGCCAGTTCTCCACCCATCTAGCCACCTCCCCCTTTATCCTATGAGATCCAACCTTTTGCACCAACCTACCATGAGGGACTTTGTCAAACACTTTACTAAAGTCCATATAGACGACATCCATGGCCCTTCCCTCGTCAACCATTCTAGTCACTTCTTCAAAAAACTCCACCAGGTTAGTGAGGCATGACCTCCCTGTCACAAAACCATGCTGACTATCGTTAATGAGTTTGTTCCTTTCTAAATGCGCATACATCCTATCTCTAAGAATCCTCTCCAACAACTTCCCTACCACAGACGTCAAGCTCACCGACCTATAATTTCCCGGGTTATCCTTCCTACCCTTCTAAAATAATGGGACCACATTAGCTATCCTCCAATCCTCTGGGATCTCACCTGTGTCCAGTGACGAGACAAAGATTTGCGTCAGAGGCCCAACGATTTCATCTCTCGTCTCCCTGAGCAGCCTTGGATAGATTCCATCAGGCCCTGAGGATTTGTCAGTCTTTATATTCCCTAAAAAACCTAACACTTCCTCCCTTGTAATGGAGATTTTCTCTAACGGGTAAACACTCCCCTCCGAGACACTCCCAGTCAACACGTCCCTCTCCTTTGTGAATACCGACGCAAAGTATTCATTTAGGATCTCCCCTACTTCTTTGGGCTCTAAGCATAATTCCCCACTTTTGTCCCTGAGAGGTCCGATTTTTTCCCTGACAACCCTTTTGTTCCTAACGTATGAATAAAATGCCTTGGGATTCTCCTTAATCCCGTCTGCCAATGACATTTCATGACCCCTTTTTGCCCTTCTAATTCCTCGTTGGAGTTCTTTCCCACTTTCTTTGTATTCCTCCAGAGCTCCCTCCGTTTTTACTTGCCTGGACCTAACATACGCCACTCTTTTCTTTTTGACCAATCCTTCAATTTCTCTGGTTATCCACGGTTCTCGAATCCTACCCTTCCTATCCTTCTTTTTTACATCTTCAAAAAACTCAATCAGACTCGTGAGGCA
This sequence comes from Mustelus asterias, assembly GCF_964213995.1. NCBI lineage: Eukaryota > Metazoa > Chordata > Chondrichthyes > Carcharhiniformes > Triakidae > Mustelus > Mustelus asterias. Next base: position 49,904 of record NW_027591392.1, on the reverse strand, counting down.
TGATCTGCCTTGGACAAAGCCGCGCTGGCTACTTCTGATCATACTATTCCTGTCAAAATGTTCATAAATCCTGCCTTTCAGGATCTTCTCCATCAACTTACCTACCACTGAGGTTAGACTCACCGGTCTATAATTAAGGCCAAATGTCCAGGTAAGTCCCTACAATAGGTGTAGACTAACCTTTGACCATGAACGGCATCACAGTCGAAACTAACAATTCAACTAAGGTAAATGCTACAGTAATGCTACAGTAGGGTGCTGATTACGTAACTGGGCAAGTAATCCAGAGACTTGGACTAATGATCTGGATATAAATTCAATCCCACAATGGCAGTTGGGTAATTTAAATTCAATTAATTAAATCAATCTTGAATAAAAAGCTCATATCAGTTAAAAGGTCACACAACATGGCACAGTGGCACCGTGGTTAGCACTGCTGGCTCACAACTCCAGGGACCTGGGTTCGATTCCCGGCTCGGGTCACTGTCTGCGTGGAGTTTGCATATTCTCCCCGTGTCTGCGTGGGTTTCCTCCGGGTGCTCATGTTTCCCCCCACAGTCCAAAGATGTGCGGGTTAGGTTGATTGGCTATGCTAAATTGCCCCTTAGTGTCCCGGAATGCGTAGGTTAGAGATTAGCGGGGTGAATATTTGGGGTTAAGGGGATAGGGCCTGGGTGGGATTATTGTTGGTGCAGACTCGATAGGCCAAATGGCCTCCTTCTGCACTGTAGGGATTCTATGACATTTGTCCACCCCAGTCCAACACCTGGCATCTCCACATCATGTCAGTTAAGGTGACGTTGAAACTACTGGATCAATGTTTAAAAACATTTCTGATTAACTATTGTCATAGTGTTTTACAGCACAGAAAGAGGCCTTTTGGCCCATCATATCTCTGCCGGCCACCAAATACCTATTTATTCCATTCCCATTTTCCAGCACTTGGTCCATAGCCTTATGTGTTATGGCCTTTTAAGTACTCATCTAAATGCTTCTTAAGTGTTGTAAGGTTCCTGTCTTCACCATCCTTTCAGGTTGGGAGTTCCAGATACCCAGCTACCTTCTGAGTGAAAATGTTTTTCCTCAAATCCCCTCTAAATCTCTTTCTCCTCACCTTAAATCTGTGTCCCCTGATTATTGGCTCCTCTACCAATGGGAAATATTTCCTATCTACCCTCCCTATCATCCTCATAATTTTGTATCAAGTTCCCCCCTCAGCCTTCTCTGCTCTAAGGAAAACAACCCCAGCCTAACCAGCCCCTCTTCATAGTTGAAATGCTCCAGCCCAGGCAACACCCTTGTGAATCTCCTCTGCATCCTTCCTATAGTGAGTGTAGCAACCAGAACTGCACACAGTACTCTAGCTGTGGCCGAACAAGTGTTTTATACAGCTCCATCATAACCTCCCTGCTTTTATATTCTATGCCTTGGCTAATAGAAGAGACAAATATCCCCAGATGCCTTCTTAATCACCTTATCTACCTGTACTGCTGCCTTCAGAGACCTTTGGACACACACCCCAAGGTCCCTCTGGTCCTCTGTACTTCCTCGCATCTTACCATTCATTATGTATTCCTTTGCCTTGTTAGTCCTCCCAAAATGCATCACATCGTTTGACGGGCAGCATGGTCGGTGCAGGCTTGGAGGGACGAAGGGCCTGTTCCTGTGCTGTAATTTTCTTTGTTCTTTGTCACTCTTTTCAGGATTAAATTCCATTTCCCATTGTTCTGCCTATCTGACCAACCCATCTATATCATACTGTATTCCAGTGGTTCCCAAACTTTTTTCACTGGGCCGCACTTTCGGAATAAAAATTTGCTCGCGCCACACCAAATATTGTATTGATAAGAAATACATTCAAAAGCAAAAAAAACCAACTCCTAGCAGTGCTTGATTCATAACATAGAACACAACTACTTTATAATATGATCATGGGACAACCAGAAAGTATAAAACAATGCTTGTTTAAACCATGTTCAAATGTTTCTTTGATTGTCCTTGAATCTTCTCGCCACACTTGCCATCCCCTCTCGCCGCACCAGTGTGGCGCGCCGCACCCTTTGGGAACCACTGCTGTAATCTAAGGCTTTCCTCCTCACTGTTTACCACACAAACAATTTTTGTGCCATCAAACTTGCTGATCATGCCCACCACATTTTATGTCTAGATCATTAATGTACTGGGACCCAGCACCAATCCCTGTGTAACACCACAGCTCTTTAATAAAGGAAATTTGCCATCCTTACATGATCTGGCCTAAATGGGACTCTGGGCACACACAACTGTTCAGTTGTATTCAAGACGGTTTACCACCACCATCCCAAGGACAATTAAGTTTGAGCAATAAATGGTGGCCTAGCCAGTAAAACCCAGACCCTGTGAATGAATTTTAAAAACATGTAACCTACTCTCGTTCCTACCCTATATCTACGAATGACAGTAAGGATAATTGATAATGGCCCTTCAATAACCTCCATGCCCTTTTACCCAACCCATTTTTAAAACTTCAGTTGTGGGACATGGGCATCGCTGGCTGGCCAGCATTTATTGCCCATCCCTAGTTGCCTTTGAGAAGATGGTGGTGAGCTGCCTTCTTGAAACTCTGTGGTCCTCTGTGTGTTTTGGGTTGACACACCATGCAATTAGGGAGGGAATTCCAGGATTTTGACCCAGTGACGGCGAAGGAAATGTGATATATTTCCAAGTTACGATGGTGAGTGGCTTGAAGAGGAACTTGCAGGTGGTGGTGTTCCCATATCTCTGTTGCCCTTGTCCGTCTAAATAGAAGTGGTCAAGGATTTGGAAGGTGCTGTCTAAGGACTTCTGGTGAACTTCTTGTAGATAGTGCACACTGCTGCTACTGAACGTCAGTGGTGCAGGGAGTGGATATTTGTGGATATGGAGCCAATCAAGTGGGCTGCTTTCCCCTGGATGGTATCAAGCTACTTGAGTACTGTTGGAGCTGCACCCATTCAGGCAAGTGGGGAGCATTTCATCACACTCCTATTTGTGCCTTGTAAATGGTGGACAGACGTTGGGGAGTCAGGAAGTGAGCTACTTGCTGCAGTATTCCTATCCTCTGGCCTGTTCTTGTTGCACTGTGTTTATGTGGTGAGTCCAGTTGAGTTTCTGGTCTATGGTAACCCCAAGGATGTTGACTGTGGGGGATTCAGTGATGGTAACAGCATTGAATGTCAAGGAGCAGTGGTTGGATCATCTCTTGTTGATCATGGTCATTGCCTGGCATTTGTGTGGCACAAATGTTAATTGCCACTTGTCAGTCCAAGCCTGGATATTGTCCAGAACTTGCATTTGAACATGGACTGCTTCAATATCTGAGGATCGTGAATAGTGTTGAACATTGTGCAATTATTGGTGAACATCCCCATTTCTGACCTTATGACGGAGGGAAGGTCATTGATGAAGCAGCTGAAGATGGTTGGACCTAGGACACTGAGGGACATCTGCAGAGATGTCCTGGAGCTGAGATGACTGACCCTCCACAACCATCTTCCCAAGTGCTAAGTATGACTCCAATCAGCGGAGAGTTTGCACCCTGATACCCACTGATTCCAGTTTTACTAAGGCTCCTTAATGCCACACTTGGTCAACTGCGGCCTTGATGTCAAGGGCTGTCACTCTCATCTCATCTCTGGAATTCAACTCTGTTGTTCATGTTTGAACAAAGGCTGTAATGAGGTCAAGAGCGGAGTGACCCTGGTGAAACCCAAATTGGGCGTCACTGAGCTGGTTATTGCTGAGCAGGTTATTGCTGAGCAGGTGCTGTTTGATCGCACTGTTAATGGCCCCTTCTATCACTTTACCGATGATCGAGAGTAGACTGATTGGGCGGTCATTGGCCGGGTTTGATTTGTCCAGCTTTTTGTGTACAGGACATACCTGGGCAATTTTCCACATTGTCAGGTAGATGCCAGTGTTGTAACTGTACTGGAAGAGCTTGGTTAGGTGTGGCAAGTTCTGGAGTACCATTGCCAGAATGATGTCAGGGCCCATTTCTGTTGCATTATCCAGTGCCTCCAACCATTTCTTGAGATCACATGGAGTGAATCAAATTAGGTGGAGACTCGCATCTATGATGCTGGGAACCACTGGAGGAGGCCGAGATGGATCATCCACTTGGCACTTCTGGCTAAAGATTGCTTTGAATGCATTGGTACCTCATACCCTCAATGTCAACCCCTGGCCTTCCACTCACTCCAATGGTCCCTCATACCCTCCATACCAACTCATAGCACTTCCATGCCCACTCAAAGAACAAGAACAAAGAACAATACAGCACAGGACCAGGCCCTTCGGCCCTCCAAGCCCGCGCCGTTCCCTGGTCCAAACTAGACCATTCTTTTGTATCCCTCCATTCCCACTCCGTTCATGTGGCCATCTAGATAAGTCTTAAACGTTCCCAGTGTGTCCTCCTCCACCACCTTGCCTGGCAGCGCATTCCAGGCCCCCACCACCCTCTGTGTAAAATACGTCCTTCTGATATCCGTGTTAAACCTCCCCCCCCTCACCTTGAACCTATGACCCCTCGTGAACGTCACCACCAACCTGGGAGAAACCTTCCCACCGCTCACCCTATCTATGCCTTTCATAATTTTATACACCTCTATTAGGTCACCCCTCATCATCTGTCTTTCCAGTGAGAACAACCCCAGTTTACCCAATCTCTCCTCATAACTAAGCCCTTCCATACCAGGCAACATCCTGGTAAACCTCCTCTGCACTCTCTCTAAAGCCTCCATGTCCTTCTGGTAGTGCGGCGACCAGAACTGGGCGCAGTATTCCAAATGCGGCCGAACCAACGTTCTATACAACTGCAACATCAGACCCCAACTTTTGTACTCTATGCCCCGTCCTATAAAGGCAAGCATGCCATATGCCTTATTCACTACCTTCTCCACCTGTGACGTCACCTTCAAGGATCTGTGGACATGCACACCCAGATCCCTCTGCGTATCTACACCCTTTACGGTTCTGCCATTTATCGTATAGCTCCCCCCTACGTTAGTTCTACCAAAATGCATCACTTCGCATTTATCTGGATTGAACTCCATCTGCCATTTTCTTTGCCCAAGCATCCAGCATATATTCTGTACAGAACTAATGAACCTTTTCGTAACAATGACATCTGTGGAAAAGCTTTAAAAAAGCCATTCATATACTTTTGTAAATTTCTGTTCCTACAACCCTGTCAATTAAGCAATATTTTCCTTGTATTTACTTGTTTTAACAAAGTAATGGAAGTCTGAGCTCTCAGCTAATAATGCATAATAAGGCTTAGCTGAGAGTCTAAACTTCCATTAGTCTGTTGGACTGTTTTGCTTAGCATCAGACTTGATACAATCACATGTTTAGCCTAGCAAACTAGAAAACATAATCAAAACAATCCAGGTACATTGTCTAATGGAAAACAAAGATAAAACTCTTTCTGATAGTAGGGCTGCCAACCTTCTAGTATTGTCCTGGAGTCTTAGGATTTGAAGATTAATCTCCGAGACATTGCTGAGAAAACCAGGAGAAAAATTCCAGGGGCATTACAAAAATGTTTTTCCCAGATTTTCAAATTATTATTAGCTATAAACAAAATTGAGAAAAGGCTGTTTCATAGAACAAAGTACATCGAACAGTACAGTTCAGGAACAGGCCCTTCAGCCCATGATGTTAGAACATAGAACATTGATAAAATACAGCACAAACAGGCCCTTCGGCCCACAAGTTGCGCCGGTCATGTCCCCACCTACCTAGGCTTATATATAGGCTTACCTATAAACCCTCAATCCTATTAAGTCCCATGTACTCATCCAGAAGTCTCTTAAATGAAACTATCGAGTTTGCCTCCACCACCACTGACAGCAGCCGATTCCACTCACCCACCACCCTCTGAGTGAAAAACTTACCCCTGACATCTCCTCTGTACCTACTCCCCAGCACCTTAAACCTGTGTCCTCTCGTAGCAGCCATTTCAGCCCTGGGAAAAAGCCTCTGAGAATCCACCCGATCTATACCTCTCAACATCTTGTACACCTCTATCAGGTCACCTCTCATCCTTCGTCTCTCCAAGGAGAAAAGACTGAGCTCCCTCAGCCTATCCTCATAAGGCATGCCATTCAATCCAGGCAACATCCTTGTAAATCTTCTCTGCACCCTTTCAATAATTTCCACATCCCTCCTGTAATGAGGTGACCAGAACTGAGCACAGTACACCAAGTGGGGTCTGACGAGGACTTATAAAGCTGCATCATTATCTCCTGACTCCTAAACTCAATCCCTCGATTGATGAAGGCCAGCACACCATACGCCTTCTTAACCACCTCCTCTACCTGCGAGGCCGAATTAAGAGTCCTATGGACCCAGACCCCAAGGTCCTTCTGATCCTCTACACTGCTACCCTTGATGTTATACTCCTTCATCCCATTTGACCTGCCAAAATGGACCACTACACATTTATCCGGGTTGAAGTCCATCTGCCACTTCTCCGCCTAGTCTTGCATCCTATCTATGTCACGCTGCAGCTTCTGACATCCCTTCAAACTATCCACAACCCCACCAACCTTCGTGTCGTTGGCAAACTTACCAACCCATCCCTCCACTTCCTCATCCAGGTCATTTATGAAAATGACAAACAGCAAGGGTCCCAGAACAGATCCCTGGGGCACACCACTGGTGACCGACCTCCATTCAGAAAAAGACCCATTTACAAATGTTGTGCCGAACATGAAGCCAAATTAAACTAATCCCTTCTGCCTGCCCTTGGTCCATATCCCTCTATTCCTTGCATATTCATATGCTTATCTAAAAGCCCCTTAAATGCCCCTATTGTATCTGCCTCCATCACCACTCCTGGTAAAAAACTTGCCCCTCACATCTTCTTTGAACTTTCCCCCTCTCACCTTAAATACATGCCCCCTTGTATTAGAAATTTCAACTTTGGGAGAAAGATTCTGACTGTCAACCCTATCGCCTCAGTTGCTCCAGAGAAATCAACCCTAGTTTGTCCAGCCTCTCCTTATAACTCGTACCCTCTAATCCAGGCTGCACCCTCTCCAAAGCCTCCACATCCTTCCTGTAATGTGGCGAATTGAAGACAATACTCTAAGTGCGGCCTAATCAAAGTTTTATAAAGCTGACTCTTGTACTCAAGGTCCCGACCAATAAAGGCAAGCATGCCATATGCCTTCTTTACCATCCTATCTATTTGTGTGGCCACTTTCAGGGGGTTATGGACTTGAACCCAAAGATCCCCCTGTACATCAATGCTGTTCAGGGTCCTGCCATTAACAGTATACTTACCCTTAACATTTGATCTCTCCAAGTGCAGCACCTCACACTTGCCTAGATTAAACTCCATCTGCCATTTCTCCGCCCACATCTGCAGCTGATTTATATCCCGCTGTATCCTTTGACAACTTTCTACACTAGCCACAACTCCATTTATCTTTGTGTCGTCTGCAAACTTACTAACCCACCCATCTACATTTTCATTCAAGTCATTTATATGCATCATAAACAGCAGGGGTCCCAGTATAGATCCCTGCGGAACACCTCCAGCCAGAAAAACACCCTTCCCTTTTTCCCTGGTTTCTATGGCTATGACTCAGCTTTCATACCCACCCCTGCAGTTTAAACATCTCCCACTTTCTATGCCTTTTAAGCTTTGACAAAGGGTCATCTGGACTCGAAACATCGGCTCTTTTCTCTCCTTACAGATGCTGCCAGACCTGCTGAGATTTTTCAGCATTTTCTCTTTTGGTTTCAGATTCCAGCATCTGCAGTAATTTGCTTTTATTTTACTAAAATCCATGTCAACAACATCCACTGCTCTACCCTCATTGATCACCTTCGTCATCTCCTCAAAAAAAAGCAATCAAATTAGTAAGACATTGTGGTAATATAATCAGGGCCTACTTTTAAGCTGGTTAAATTGGATATCTTAAATTAAAGAATTGGGCATATTAAAATCAAACACAGTCAAACCTCGGGCAGGCCAATTGTACAAATACACAAACATGTCTGGGCCTGGCCCATCAAAGATCATTGCACTCTACTGAGACCCAGCAGGAGATCATCACACCCCATTGAAATGCATTAGCCTATTGTTAGAAGCCCAGATTGGGCCAGAGTTTCTGTCACCTGCAGTTGCCTTATCTGGCAGCAGGTTACATGGAAGCAACAGCATGGAGATGGACACCTGGGGGCAGGCGCCGGTGTCCTGTCAGGCAGACATCAAGAAACCCCCTGGGTATTGGGACACCCTCCTGAGACCTCATTGGCTGGAAACCAGAGAAGTTTCTGGAAAGACTGGCAGGCAGGGGGATAAAGATACACATCTCAGACATACCAGCGGCGAAGACTCGACGAAGGAGGGGAGCTTGACCATCCGGAAGACTGACCAGAGAAGGAAGGAAGGAAGAAGCTGCCATTGAGACACACCTTCATGACGACGGACCAGAGGGACTCAGAGAATCGAGCCTGCAGTTTAACCTGGGTGGAGCTTAGAAACAGGAAGGGCGCAGTCACTATGTTGGGGGTGTACTACAGGCCCCCCAACAGCCCAAGGGAAGTGGAAGAATGGATATGTCAGGAGATACTGGATAGGTGCAGGAAAAATAGGGTTGTTGTAGTGGGAGACTTCAATTTCCCTGGTATAGACTGGAAATCGCTGAGAGCAGGGACTCTGAATGGGGAGGAATTTGTAAAATGCGTACAGGAGGGTTCTTTGGAACAATATGTAGATAGCCCGACTAGAGAGGGGTCTATACTGGACCTCGTACTGGGGAATGAGCCCGGTCAGGTCTTCAAAGTTTCGGTAGGGGAACATGTGGCAAATAGTGACCACAATTCTGTTAGCTTTAGGATAGTGATGGAAAAGGATGAGTGGTGTCCCAAGGGTAAGGTGTTGGATTGGGGGAAGGCTAACTTAGAACATAGAACATAGAACATTACAGCGCAGAACAGGCCCTTCGGCCCACGATGTTGCACCGACCAGTTAAAAAAAAAAACTGTGACCCTCCAACCTAAACCAATTTCTTTTCGTCCATGAACCTATCTACGGATCTCTTAAACGCCCCCAAACTAGGCGCATTTACTACTGATGCTGGCAGGGCATTCCAATCCCTCACCACCCTCTGGGTAAAGAACCTACCCCTGACATCGGTTCTATAACTACCCCCCCTCAATTTAAAGCCATGCCCCCTCGTGCTGGATTTCTCCATCAGAGGAAAAAGGCTATCACTATCCACCCTATCTAAACCTCTAATCATCTTATATGTTTCAATAAGATCCCCTCTTAGCCGCCGCCTTTCCAGCGAAAACAATCCCAAATCCCTCAGCCTCTCCTCATAGGATCTCCCCTCCATACCAGGCAACATCCTGGTAAACCTCCTCTGCACCCTCTCCAAAGCCTCCACATCCTTCCTGTAATGTGGGGACCAGAACTGCACACAGTACTCCAAGTGCGGCCGCACCAGAGTTGTGTACAGTTGCAACATAACGCTACGACTCCTAAATTCAATCCCCCTACCAATAAACGCCAAGACACCATATGCCTTCTTAACAACCTTATCTACTTGATTCCCAACTTTCAGGGATCTATGCACACATACACCTAGATCCCTCTGCTCCTCCACACTATTCAAAGTCCTCCCGTTAGCCCTATACTCAACACATCTGTTATTCCTACCAAAGTGAATTACCTCACACTTCTCCGCATTAAACTCCATCCGCCACCTCTCGGCCCAACTTTGCAACCTGTCTAAGTCTTCCTGCAAACTACGACACCCTTCCTCACTGTCTACCACACCACCGACTTTGGTGTCATCAGCAAATTTGCTAATCCACCCAACTATACCCTCATCCAGATCATTAATAAATATTACAAACAGCAGTGGCCCCAAAACAGATCCCTGAGGTACACCACTTGTAACCGCACTCCATGATGAATATTTACTATCAACCACCACCCTCTGTTTCCTATCCGCTAGCCAATTCCTGATCCAATTTCCTAGATCACCCCCAATCCCATACATCTGCATTTTCTGCAGAAGCCTACCATGGTGAACCTTATCAAACGCCTTACTAAAATCCATATATACCACGTCCACTGCCTTGCCCCCATCCACCTCCTTGGTCACTTTCTCAAAAAACTCAATAAGGTTAGTAAGGCACGACCTACCTGCCACAAAAGGGCCTGTTCCTGTGCTGTATTGTTCTTTGTTCTTTGTTCTTTGTTAACCAAACCATCTTCGCGGGTAGTATACTTAGTGGGATTAGGCAGAAATTGGCAGCTGTTGATTAGGAGAGGCTGTTTGAGGGTAAATCCACATCTGGCATGTGGGAGTCTTTTAAGGAACAGTTGTTAGGGCTACAGGACAGGCATGTGCCTGTTAAAAAGAAGGATAGGAAGGGTAGGATTCGAGAACCGTGGATAACCAGGGAAATTGAGGGACTGGTCAAAAAGAAAAGAGAGGCGTATAGTAGGTCCAGGCACATAAAAACGAAGGGAGCTCTGGAGGAGTACAAAGAAAGTGGGAAAGAACTCAAACGGGGAATTAGAAGAGCAAAAAGGGGTCACGAAATGTTCTTGGCAGACAGGATTAAGGAGAATCCCAAGGCATTTTATTCATACGTTAGGAACAAAAGGGTTGTCAGGGAAAAAATCGGACCTCTCAGGGACAAAAGTGGGGACTTATGCTTGGAGCCCAAAGAAGTAGGGGAGATCCTAAATGAATACTTTGCGTCGGTATTCACAAAGGAGAAGAATGTGTTGACTGGGAGTGTCTCGGAGGGGAGTGTTGAACCGTTGGAGAAAATCTCCATTACAAAGGAGGAAGTATTAGGTTTGTTAGAGAATTTAAAGACTGACAAATCCCCAGGGCCTGATGGAATCTATCCAAGGCTGCTCAGGGAGACGAGAGATGAAATCGCTGGGCCTCTGACGCAAATCTTTGTCTCGTCACCGGACGCAGGTGAGGTCCCAGAGGATTGGAGGATAGCCAATGTGGTCCCGTTATTTAAGAAGGGTAGGAAGGATAACCCGGGTAATTATAGGCCGGTGAGCTTGACGTCCGTGGTGGGGAAGTTGTTGGAGAAGATTCTTAGAGATAGGATGTATGCGCATTTAGAAAGGAATAAACTCATTAACGATAGTCAGCATGGTTTTGTGAGAGGGAGGTCATGCCTCACTAACCTGGTGGAGTTTTTTGAAGAAGTGACCAAAATGGTTGACGAGGGAAGGGCCGTGGATGTCGTTTATATGGACTTTAGTAAAGCGTTTGACAAAGTCCCTCATGGTAGGCTAGTGAAAAAGGTTGGATCTCATGGGATAAAGGGGGAGGTGGCTAGATGGGTGGAGAACTGGCTTGGTCACAGAAGACAGAGGGTGGTAGTGGAAGGGTCTTTTTCCGGCTGGATGCCTGTGACTAGTGGTGTTCCGCAGGGCTCTGTATTGGGACCTCTGCTGTTTGTGATTTATATAAATGATCTGGAAGAAAGTGTAACTGGGGTGATCAGTAAGTTTGCGGACGACACAAAATTGGCAGGACTTGCAGATAGTGAGGAGCAGTGTCAGAAGCTACAGAAGGATATAGATAGGCTGGAAATTTGGGCAAAGAAATGGCGGATGGAGTTCAATCCTGATCAATGCGAAGTGATGCATTTTGGTAGAAATAATGTAGGGAGGAGCTATATGATAAATGGCAGAACCATAAAGGGTGTAGATACACAGAGGGACCTGGGTGTGCAAGTCCACAGATCCTTGAAGGTGACGTCACAGGTGGAGAAGGTGGTGAAGAAGGCATATGGCATGCTTGCCTTTTTGGACGGGGCATAGAGTATAAAAGTTGGGGTCTGATGTTGCAGATGTATAGAACGTTGGTTCGGCCGCATCTGGAATACTGCGTCCAGTTCTGGTCGCCACACTACCAGAAGGACGTGAAGGCTTTGGAGAGAGTACAGAGGAGGTTTACCAGGATGTTACCTGGTATGGAGGGGCTTCGTTATGAGGAGAGATTGGGTAAACTGGGGTTGTTCTCCCTGGAAAGACGGAGGATGAGGGGAGACTTAATAGAGGTGTATAAAATTATGAAAGGCATAGATAGGGTGAACGGTGGGAAGCTTTTCCCCAGGTCGGTGGTGACGTTCACGAGGGGTCATAGGTTCAAGGTGAAGGGGGGGAGGTTTAACACGGATATCAGACGGACATATTTTACACAGAGGGTGGTGGGGGCCTGGAATGCGCTGCCAGGCAAGGTGGTGGAGGCGGACACACTGGGAACGTTTAAGACTTATCTAGACAGCCATATGAACGGAGTGGGAATGGAGGGATACAAAAGAATGGTCTAGTTTGGACCAAGGAGCGGCGCGGGCTTGGAGGGCCGAAGGGCCTGTTCCTGTGCTGTATTGTTCTTTGTTCTTTGTTCTTTGTTAACCAAACCATCTTCGCGGGTAGTATACTTAAATCTGGGGTATCCTCTTGTTTTATGTGCGTAATTTAAGGGTTAATAGTGTTATTATTAATAAACTTATTGAATCTTTACTTGTGTTTGTCTTTTGTCCATCTTGCAAATAAGGGCACCGGGGTAAAACCTTGGAGAAAGCAAACTGGTTGAAAGTATCTGAGAATTAACAGATACAACATTTGGCACCCCAGACTTTCCTTCGATAAGAAGTGATACGTTGCTCCGAAGTCGAACCTGTAACCCGGTCTTCTCCAACACTCCGCCTGAGCCTGAATTAAGAGGGCAGGTTGCCACAAGTGACGGCCAGCCTTAAGTGAGTGAAGGACTAATACAGATTCGACCAGTAAATTGGGCCATAAACCCGGTGTCTGTAACACGAGGTGGACAAACTGTGTAGTTAGAACTAGAACAGTCTAGGGAATTTGGGTAAAATCTACAGGAGGGAATTTAGAGAAAACCGGACCCCTCCCCCGATCCCTTACCTATACTCAAGTGACGAATCCTAAAAGGAAATAACTATGGCCAGTCATGCCGAATGGGAGGAAGTCCTCCGTTTATATTTGAACCATAAATGGCCCAAATGGGTGTAGTTGGGTGATGCCCCGAAACCGGATCTGGGATCCAAGGGGAGAGCATTGTTGGAATCATGCCCATAAGGAAATGGGTAAAAGGGCTCCCAAGCTTAGGAAGGCGATTTCGATTGCTAGTTGTCTCGAACAGTTCCTTGGTAGAGAAGCGGAGATTATCCGGGTTAAACGGGACAGAGAAGCCCAGGTAACCCAACTAAAGCAGGACTTAATGAGTGCTACCACGCACACACAACAATTGGAAGCAGAGGTAGGCACACGAGAGGAAAGGAACCAGATTAATATGATACACATGAGCCAATTCCAGGCTCAATGTGATAAAGCTTACCAAAAGGCACAGCGTGCTGTCCGTGAGAGAGAGGCTGCGCTGCAACAGGTAGAGGGAGTTAAACGTAAATGCAGCGACCTACAGGCTGCAGTAAAAGTTTTGCACCAAGCAGGAAAAGCAAATACAGCCCACGCAACAGACCACTCCAAATGCCTGCGTGAGGTTGAAGATTTAAAATTACAACTAGCCATAAAAAGGGGTGTAATGTGTGCATACACGACTGAAACAGGGGATAGTGACCCAGGGGTAGAGTGGAGGGATTTAGAAGAGGATGCCTGCCATTATGCAACAGCTAGCATCACTGCCAACTAGGGACCCCCACCTCCGTTCCTGGTAATGGAAGCACCTAATCGGGCAACCAACCCGGAACACTCAGTCTCAGCCCCTAGTCCTATTCCCATCCCGGTAAGTCCAGTCACTAATCCGGTTCCTGTACCGATGAATCCAGTCACCACCCGACGACAGGATGGACAGAACCACAATGTGACTTATGTAACTCCATACACCATGACCCAGCTCACTGACATAGCTAAAGCGATTGGAGTATTCGAACCCTCCGGGGATCCACATGCTCTCTTTGACCAGGTCACCCAATTTTGTGTTTTAAACGGCCTAGAAATGGCAGAAGAGGTTAAACCTATTCTGTTATGTTTAAGTCCTGCCATCTGTTCCGCCCTATTTGAACCCCAGAACGTGGCCGGGGGAACCCTACCAGAAATGAAGGCGGCCGTTCTGGCCGCCATAGGCTACAATAGGGATGACCCGGTACAAGGCTTAAACAACTGCCAACAAAAGCAAGAGGAACACCCGACAGTCTATGCTGGCCGACTATGGAACCAATTTGTTGCGGTTTTCGGCCAATTAAATCAAGTCCAATTAAACGCACATCACCGGTCCACATGGATCTGGACCCTGATAGCACACGCCACCGAGGGGAGTCGGAACGTGAGAATTTTGACCCTGATGATAATACACACACAGGAGCTTGGGCCATCCGCAAAATGACGGGAAGTCAGACAAACAGACATCCCCAAGTCCTCAAAAAACAGAATGATGAACCCGATCCACACAGACCTGGCCCCGGTTTGGCGTAACGAAGGGGGAGGTGGAAACAGGGGACTGGGATACTCAAGGCACCCACCCCCATATACCCGTGCCAATCATCGATACAGAAGACCACAGCCCGCGCAGAACCCCGATATATTCCTAACCCCAGGTACAGGGAACAAGATAAAACCAACTCCAAATATCCACCCCCACAAGCACAGTGTTATAACTGCGGGCAACCCAACCATTTGCCCGGGACTGTAGGGCACCACCAAATTTCAGGGGACCAGCAAACCCTGAACACCCATACACTATTGCTGATCGCCGAAACAGGGAACCACAAGTTGCGCCAGTCATGTCCCTACCTACCTAGGCTTAGCTATAAGAAGGTGTTACAGGCTAATAGGCTGGAGGAAATAGTTGTTCGGAGGGAGGATGTACTGGCAGTTTTGAATAAACTGAAGGTCGATAAGTCCCCTGGACCTGATGAAATATATCCTAGGATTCTTTGGGAGGCAAGGGATGAGATTGCAGAGCCTTTGGCTTTGATCTTTGGGTCCTCACTGTCCACGGGGAATGTGCCAGAGGACTGGAGAGTGGCGAATGTTGTTCCTCTGTTTAAGAAAGGGAATAGAAAAGACCCTGGTAATTATAGACCCGTTAGTCTTACTTCGGTGGTTGGTAAATTGATGGAAAAGGTCCTTAGGGATGGGATTTACGACCATTTAGAAAGATGCGGATTAACCCGGGATAGTCAGCACGGATTCGTGAAGGGCAAGTCGTGCCTCACAAATTTGATAGAATTATTTGAGGAGGTAACTCATTGTGTTGATGAAGGTAGGGCAGTTGATGTCATATACATGGATTTTAGTAAGGCGTTTGATAAGGTCACCCATGGTCGTCTTATGATGAAAGTAAGGAGGTGTGGAATAGAGGGAAAGTTGGCCGATTGGATAGGTAACTGGCTGTCTGATCGAAGACAGACAGTGGTGGTGGATGGAAAATGTTCGGACTGGAGGCAGGTTGCTAGCGGAGTGCCACAGGGATCAGTGCTTGGTCCTCTGCTCTTTGTGATTTTTATTAATGACTTAGAGGAGGGGGCAGAAGGGTGGATCACTAAATTTGCTGATGACACCAAGATTGGTGGAGTAGTGGATGAGGTGGAGGGCTGTTGTAGGCTGCAAAGAGACATTGATAGGAAGCAGAGCTGGGCTGAAAAATGGCAAATGGAGTTTAACCCTGATAAATGTGACGTGATTCATTTTGGTAGGACTAATTTAAATGTGGATTACAGGGTCAAAGGTTCTGAAGACTGTGGAGGAAGAGAGAGATCTTGGGGTCCATATCCACAGATCTCGAAAGGTTGCCACTCAAGTGGATAGAGCTGTGAAGAAGGCCTATAGTGTGTTAGCTTTTATTAACAGGGGTTGGAGTTTAAGAGCCGTGGGGTTATGCTGCAACTGTACAGGACCTTGGTGAGACCACATTTGGAATATTGTGTGCAGTTCTGGTCACCTCACTATAAGAAGGATGTGGAAGCGCTGGAAAGAGTGCAGAGGAGATTTACCAGGATGCTGCTTGGTTTGGAGGGTAGGTCTTATGACGAAAGGTTGAGGGAGCTCGGGCTGTTCTCTCTGGAGCGGAGGAGGCTGAGGGGAGACTTAATAGAGGTTTATAAAATGATGAAGGGGATAGATAGAGTGAACGTTCAAAGACTATTTCCTCGGGTGGATGGAGCTATTACAAAGGGGCATAACTATAGGGTTCATGGTGGGAGATATAGGAAGGATATCAGAGGTAGGTTCTTTACGCAGAGAGTGGGTGGGGTGTGGAATGGACTGCCTGCAGTGATAGTGGAGTCAGACACTTTAGGAACATTTAAGCGGGTATTGGATGGGCACATGGAGCAGACCAGGATGATAGGGAGTGGGCTAGCTTGATCTTGGTTTCAGATAAAGCTCGGCACAACATCGTGGGCCGAAGGGCCTGTTCTGTGCTGTACTGTTCTATGTTCTATGTTCTAAGGCCACTGACGACACCAAGGTAGGTGGTGTTGTGGATAGTTTGGAGGGATGTCAGAAGTTGCAGCGAGACATAGATAGAATGCAAGACTGGGCGGAGAAGTGGCAGATGGACTTCAACCCGGATAAGTGTGTGGTGATCCATTTTGGCAGATCCAATGGGATGAAGCAGCAGTATAATATGAAGGGTACCATTCTTAGCAGTGTAGAGGATCAGAAGGACCTTGGGGTCCGGGTCCATAGGACTCTTAAATCGGCCTCGCAAGTGGAGGATGCGGTCAAGAAGGCGTACGGCGTACTGGCCTTCATTAATCGAGGGATTGAGTTTAGGAGTCGGGAGATAATGCTGCAGCTTTATAGGACCCTGGTTAGACCCCACTTGGAGTACTGCGCGCAGTTCTGGTCACCTCATTACAGGAAAGATGTTGAAGCCATTGAAAGGGTGCAGAGGAGATTTACAAGGATGTTGCCTGGATTGGGGGGCATGCCTTATGAGGATAGGTTGAGGGAGCTTGGTCTCTTCTCCCTGGAGAGACGAAGGATGAGAGGTGACCTGATAGAGGTTTACAAGATGTTGAGAGGTCTGGATAGGGTAGACTCCCAGAGGCTATTTCCAAGGGCTGAAATGGTTGCTACGAGAGGACACAGGTTTAAGGTGCTGGGGGGTAGGTACAGAGGAGATGTCAGGGGTAAGTTTTTCACTCAGAGGGTGGTGGGTGAGTGGAATCGGCTGACGTCGGTGGTGGTGGAGGCAAACTCGTTGGGGTCTTTAAGAGACTTCTGGATGAGTACATGGGATTTAATGGGATTGAGGGCTATAGATAGGCCTAGAGGTGGGGATGTGATCGGCGCAACTTGTGGGCCAAAGGGCCTGTTTGTGCTGTGGCTTTCTATGTTCTATGTTCTATGTTCTATAAGCCCAACCCCCAACACCGGGAACCTTACAGAGCCGAGCCCAGAGGCTTACCACCCCCAAGCACAGTGTTATAGCTGCAGGCAACCCAACCATTTCGCCCAGGACTGTAGAGCACCACGCAACTACCCCACATGACCATCTCAGCGACAATGGACCCCGACCCATGCCCCTCGAAGGACCGGCCCGACAAGCCACTATAACCCACACCCTGTATCCCCAGGATCAGCACACGCATCCTCAGTTCCTGGCCCAATTTACAGGGCTTCAGGAATAAAACCCTGGCCCAGGGGACCCCAATGGAAAGGATGGAGCCCACGCAAACCTTACCCTCTATGGCACCCCTAGTACCGGGACTCCCAGAACCGTTTGACCCGGCGCCAGAGGTCAAATTACCAGAGGCGCCAAATTACCAGAGGTGGTAACGCAGTGAGTACCCGGCAGCCAAAGCCCGCCCACGTCTGTTCCCTCGACTAAGGAAGAATCAGGACATCACAGTCCAAATTGTAAATAGCTTTATCCGTCCACTCCACGCATCACCCAATTGAAAAGGGTTTCTTATCTGCCCACATTATACTGCGTCATAATCTTCCGACACACCACAGTTTGGCTGTGGAATGTAGAATCTATTGTTCTCTGCAAACTCCTTACCCCACTCAACTCCATTAAACATTGATTGCCAACCAACACTATGACACTATTGGGCCTTTATTATTCATTTACTTATTTCTTTGGTTTTTTTTGAAAAAAAGAGGGGAGCCATACGACATTCTTGTAAAGAAAAGGAAAAGAGAATCAGGTATTAATAAGAATTAACAGGTGCTACCTTGATCCCCCCCAGAATGAACTACATACTTCTTTGCTATCTGGGACTCCTCGTCTCAGACCAAACCACAGACACCACATCAACCGAAGACCAGAACATCAGCCTACGATACCCTGGATATATGTGATTCACCCCACCAGATGCAGGCAAATGTGAGGATGCCATCCTATGGGTACACCCCAATAAGAGTATCACCTATGGGTGTAACAACCAAAGAGTGGTGTACAGGAAAGATAATGGGAGCTCTGATTACTGCTTCCTAAGGACGACCCTCACTAGTGTTAGTGGGCGTACACTAACCATGGGTGCATGGAGCTAGCCTGTCCAGCCCATGGCCCAGCAAAAGGGCTGCACTTAGGAAAGAAGTGCCCCGGTCAGGTTATTCAGAACGAGTACATATACTATGAAATTAAGAATGGGTTAAGACCAACTCTCAGCACACCCATTCCCACTTGTCCCGAAACCACCCCAGGGCCACAAAATGGGTTGATACTAAAACATACAGGGAAAATATTATTCGACAGCACACACTAGGAATTGGTACCAGTAGTGGTAATTTAGCAGAAACACAATTACCAGACTGGTGTCCCTCCGCACTTAGAAAATTGTACCTCCACTTGACCCAGAGGCTGCTAAACCGAAAGACTGGGACACATGTGGGGGAAGAGACACCCAAGTCAAAGGGGCGCAAAAGGAGGGAAATCCTGAATGATCTGGCGACTGCATACATAGAACATAGAAAAGCTACAGCACAAACAGGCCCTTCGGCCCACAAGTTGCGCCAAACAATTTCCTTACCTTCTAGGCTCATCTATAACCCTCTATCTTACTAACCTCCATGAACCTATCCAAAAGTCTCAATTGAATCCACTTCCACCACCACTACCGGCAGCCGATTCCACGCACCCACCACCCTTTGAGTGAAAAACTTACCCCTAACATCTCCTCTATACCTACTCCCCAGCACCCTAAACCTGTGGCCTCTCGTGACAACCATTTCAGCCCTGGGTAAAAGCCTCTGAGAATCCACTCTATCAATACCTCTCAACATCTTATACACCTCTATCAGGTCACCTCTCATCCTTCGCCTCTCCAAGGAGAATAGACCTAGCTCTCTTAACCTATCCTCATAAGGCATACCACTTAATCCCGGCAACATCCTCGTAAATCTCCTCTGCACCCGTTCTATGGCTTCCACATCCTTTCTGTAATGAGGCGACCAGAACTGGGCACAGTACTCCAGGTGGGGTCTGACCAGGGTCCTATACAGCTGCTGCATTATCTCCCGATTTCTAAACTCAATTCCTCTATTGATGAAGGCCAGTATTCCATACGCCTTCTTAACCACAGCCTCTACCTGCGACGCTGCTTTGAGCGTCCTATGAACCCGGACTCCACGATCCCTCTGTTCTTCCACACTGCCAAGCGTCTTACCCTTAATATTATATTCTTCCATCCTATTCGACCTGCCAAAATGAACCACCGCACACTTATCTGGGTTGAAGTCCATCTGCCACTTCTCCGCCCAGTCTTGCATCCTATCTATGTCTCGTTGCAACTGCTGACATCCCTCTACACTATGCACAACACCTCCAACCTTTGTGTCATCAGCAAACTTGCCAACCCATCCTTCCACTTCCTCATCCGGGTCATTTATAAAAATCACAAAGAGCAAGGGTCCCAGAACAGATCCCTGGGGCACCCCACTGGTGACCGACCTCCACTCTGAAAAAGACCCATCTACAATTACTCTTCGCCTTCTGTGGGCAAGCCAGTTCTTAATCCACAAAGCAACGTCCCCTTGTATCCCATGCCCCTTCACTTTCTCAATAAGCCTTGCATAGGGCACCTTTATCAAACGCTTTATTGAAATCCATATTAACCACATCTACCGCTCTTCCCCCGTCTAAGTGTCCAGTCACATCTTCAAAAAACTCAATCAGACTCAGAAGCCATGATCTGCCTCGGACAAAGCCGTGTTGGCTACTTCTGATCATACTATTCCTTTCCAAATATTCATAAATCCTGCCTCTCAGGATCTTCTCCATCAACTTACCTACCACTGAGGTTAGACTCACCGGTCTATAATTTCCTGGGCTATCTCTTCTCCCTTTCTTGAATAACGGAACCACATCCGACATCCTTCAATCCTCCGGAACCTCTCCCGTCTCCATTGACGACGCAAAGATCATCGCCAGAGGATCAGCAATCTTTTCCCTCGCCTCCCACAGTAACCTGGGATACATCTCTTCCGGTCCCGGCGATTTATCTAACTTGATGCTTTTCAACAGCTCCAACACATCCTCTTTCCTAATGCCCACATGCTCGATCTTCTCAGTCCACTGCAAGTCTGCACTGCAACTACCAAGATCCTTTTCCACTGTGAATACTGAAGCAAAGCAAAGAACAAGGTTAGTAGTTTGCGGTTTCAACCAGTTCAATACAGACTTTCCCACCGTCACATTTGATAGGTCCTGCTCCTTCACATCTTATCCTGTTGCTCTTCACATACTTGTAGAATGCCTTGGGGTTTTCCTTTATCCTGTCTGCCAAGCCTTCTCATGTCCCCTCCCGGCTCTTCTAATTTTCCTCTTTAGTTCCTTCCTACTAGTCGTATACTCTTCTAGATTTCTAACATTACCTGGCTCCCTGAACCTTTTGTAGGCTTTTTTCTTCCTGACTAAATCCGTTACAGCTTTCATGCACCACGGAGCAGCAGTATCCATACGGAGCAGCAGTATCCATATGGAGTGGCAGTATCCATCATTAATGCACTGGATCTGACTGATTTGGATAATAAGCTCAGAGTCCTAACCCAACAAGTTAAACAGACCTTGGACAGCTTAAATGAAAATGCTCGGCAAGATGCCAAGGGAGATTTGGCTGAGAACAAGGCTAGTAGTCTTATGGTTACTGTACTAGAAGGACATGTCCAAACTATTAATCAGATCGCCCGAGGGAGGTTGGATGATGATGCCAGGCAACAGAACTGAACCCTATGTAGCATTTATGGGCAATGGATGGTCGAGCAGTTAAGAGAGAATCTCGACCAGGTTAGCAGGGGGAAAGTTCTGTCCTGGATCAGTGATGAACAGATTGTACACCTGGGGGAAAAAGACACCCCAATGTCACTAACTGCCAATTACGGCAACTGACCAAGGTCTGGCCTAACGATAGTTGTAGAGGAACCCTGAGGACCGCACTAGGAATGGTGTTGCGGATCCCAGTAATATTAAAAGATAAGGTCGGGTTGAGACTTTTTGAAGCTGAAAATATAGGGACCTGATGCGCGATATAACTCACGAGGCTAGAGATGCTCAAGGAAATAAAGGCTTTTATTTACTATTACAATAGAGCTACCATATATAGTACACGATCTCAGACTGAGGGGTCCCAGACAGAGCAGTGACCTTTATACCTCTCCCAGGAGGCGGAGCCCGACTGGGATGTACCACAATAACTATAATACAGGTAGAACAGCCCAACCCTAACCCCAACAGCAACAAGTAGAACAACCCAACCCTAACCCCAACAGCAACATATATACAGACTCATAGTACTGGCCAGACCCTGGCTCAGTACTACCTGGTGGGAACCAACGATGGTTCACCACATTCACCCCTCCTTTGAAGACAAAGGCCGGCGGGGTACAAAGAAAACACAGAATAATTTGTCATCAGTCTATAAGTTCAGACGGTCAGGGGGACCGCACCGTCGTTGTGACCTCCTCAACACCGGCGATGACACCGGAGTAGGCACTCGCGGTGGCGTTCTCCCCAAGGCAGTGTCCAATGGCTCCTCCACTGTCTCACGGGCCGGCTGACCCCGAGGTGGTGACAATCCGTTGAGTTCCGACACGCCTTGAAGTGGCGACCATCTCCTGTACACGGGAGTAAAAGGGTTAAGTGATGCTGCCCCGCGCCGTGTCAGGAGGGGAAACAATAGTTGGGGGGTCTCTAACAGGAGGTATGGGAGCGACAGGGGTTTCCAAGTCCCCTGCTGGCGCCAGGTCTCGAATCGAGACCGTGTCCTCTCGCCCATCTGGGTATGCCACATAGGCATACTGAGGGTTGGCGTGGAGGAGATGGACCTGTTCAACCAAAGGGTCGGACTTGCGGGCCCTAACATGTCGCCGCAGGAGGACAGGTCCTGAGTACGTCAACCAAGATGGTAATGAGGTCCCAGAGGAAGACTTCCGAGGGAATGAAAACAGCCTCTCATGGGGAGTAGCGTTGGTTGCCGTACACAGGAGTGAGCATATGGAATGGAGCGCATCAGGGAGTACCTCTTGCCAACGGGAGACTGGAAGGCTTTTTGACTTCAACGCCAGTAAGACAGCCTTCCAGACTGTAGCATTCTCACGTTCCACCTGTCCGTTACCCCTAGGGTTGTAGCTCGTGGTTCTACTAGAGGCAATCCCGTATGAGAGCAGGTATTGCCTCAAGTCATCGCTCATGAACGACGAGCCCCTATCGCTGTGGATGTAGCAGGGGTACCCGAACAGGGTGAAAAGATCACGAAATGCCTTGATAACCGTGGCAGCGGTCATATCAGAGCAGGGAATGACAAAAGGGAATCTCGAGTACTCATCGATGATGTTGAGGAAGTACACATTCCGATCTGTCGAGGGAAGGGGGCCCTTAAAGTCCACACTCAGTCTTTCGAAGGGACGAGTGGCCTTAACGAGTTGTGCCCTGTCAGGTCGGTAAAAGTGCGGTTTGCATTCCACGCATACCCGGCAGCTTCTAGTTATGGACCTGACATCCTCCACCGAGTAGGGTAGATTCCGGGCTTTTACGAAGTGGTAGAGCCAAGTGACCCCTGGATGGCAGAGGTCATTGTGGAGAGCCTGCAAATGGTCCTCCTGCATACTGGCGCATGTTCCACACGACAGGGCATCCGAGGGCTCGTTGAGTTTCCCTGGACGATACATGATGTCATAATTATAGGTGGAGAGTTCGATTCTCCACCTCAAGATCTTGTCGTTCTTGATCTTGCCCCGTAACATGTTATTGAACATGAACGCCACGGACCGCTGGTCCGTGATCAGGTTGAACCATTTTCCCGCCAAGTAATGGCGCCAATGCCGGACGGCCTCCACAATGGCCTGGGCCTCGTTTTCCACCGCTGAATGTCGAATTTCGGGGCCTTGGAGGGTGCGAGAAAAAAAGGCGACGGGCCTGCCCGCCTGGTTAAGTGTGGCGGCCAGGGCGAAATCAGAAGCATCGCTCTCCACCTGAAAGGGGATGGACTCATCGACAGCGTGCATCGTGGCTTTCGTGATGTCGGCTTTTAGTCTATCAAAGGCCAAACGAGCCTCTGGTGCTAGGGGAAAAGAGGTAGACTTGATGAGCGGACGGGCTTTGTCCGCGTAATTGGGAACCCACTGTGCGTAGTAAGAGAAGAAGCCTAAACATCTTCTCAGTGCTTTTGCGCTAGTGGGCAGGGGAAGTTCGAGGAGGGGACGCATACGGTCTGGATCAGGGCCAATGACCCCGTTTTCCACCACGTATCCGAGGATGGCTAGGTGGCGCGTACGAAATACACACTTCTCCCTGTTGTAGGTCAGATTCAGGCGAGATGCAGTGCGTAGGAATTTAAGGAGATTGGTATCGTGGTCCTGCTGGTCATGGCCGCAGATGGTGATGTTATCCAGGTACGGGAAGGTAGCCCGCAGTCCGTTATGGTCCACCATTCGGTCCATAGCACGCTGGAAAACCGAGACCCCATTGGTGACACCAAAAGGAACCCTTAGAAAATGGTACAAGCGACCATCCGCCTCAAAAGCCGTGTATTGTCGGTCCTCTGGGCAAATGGGGAGCTGGTGGTAGGCAGACTTTAGGTCGATGGTGGAGAACACCCGGTACTGCGCAATCTGATTGACCATGTCAGATATGCGCGGGAGGGGATACGCATCCAGCTGCGTGTATCTATTAATGCTCTGACTATAGTCAATGACCATCCGGGGTTTGTTCCCACTCTTGACCACCACGACCTGTGCTCTCCAAGGACTAGTGCATGATCCCTTCCTTGAGGAGCCGCTGAACCTCAGATCGAATGAAGATCCAATCCTCAGCGCTGTAACGCCTACTCTTAGTCGCGATGGGCTTGCAGCCTGGCACAAGATTCTGGAATAGGGAGGGTGTGGTAATCTTCAGCGTCGAGAGGCTACAGGTGGAGCGCGTTGGGCAATTTGGAGGCTGCTGTTCTCCCACTGAAAGCGGAGGGAGTGGCCCACCGTACTGTAGGGTTACACTCTTCAAGTGGACCATGAAATTTAGTCCGAGGAGTATTGGCGCGAAAAGGTGCGGTAACACCAGGAGCTTGAAGCTCTCATAAACCGTGCCCTGCAACGTTAAATTTACCACGCAACTCCCTAGCACGGTGACAGACCGGGACCTTGATGCCATCGAAATCGTCTGCTTGACAGGTTGGATCCGGAGGCCACACCGCTTCACAGCGTCTGGGTGAATAAAACTCTCCGTGCTCCCGCTGTCAAACAGACAATAAATCAAGTGTTTGTTTACCTGTATGTCCATCATGGACTTGTCGAGTCTGTGAGGCTTTGCCTGGTCCAAGATGATCAACGCCACCGTTGGTTTGTGAGCGCCACTGCAGGCAGCTGAGATGGATGAAGATGACCCCTGCTGGTCGTTCGCGGTCGGTGCTGACCAAAATGGCTGCTCCCATAGGTCGCACGTGGGCAATGGCGCCAAAATCAGCGACCCCTGGTGGTCGCGCGTCTCTTGCGATTCCGTCGTCTGTAATGGCGACGTCCTGGCCTCGCACGTGGAAGAAACCCTCGACGATGCCGACGACGAGGAACCCGGCTCCGGGGAGTCGCAGGCCGCACTGCTGTTCCTGGAAGTAAGTTTGGATCGACATACCTTCGAATAATGCCCCTTCTTGCCGCAGGCGGAGCACAACACCGCTTTAGCGGGACATCGCTGCCGAGTGTGCTTCACTCCCCCACAGAAGTAACACCGTGGGCCGCCTGGAGCTGCTGCCGTCGTCAGGCCCGAGTGTGGGCACGCCATCACGCAGCTTTTCGGACCCGAGGGACGAGGTGGGATCTGCGACTGCTCCTGCCACGCTGTCTCCACGTGGTCTTCGGGATACAACGCTAGGCTTTTGGAGGCCGTCTCCAGAGTATCCGCTAGTTCTATCGACTTAGTGAGATCGAGATTACCTTGCTCCAACAGTCGGAGTCGGATATAAGACGATCCGATTCCCGCCACAAACGCATCTCGAGCGAGGTCATTCATGTTTTGGTCTGCCGACACTGCTTTGCAGTTACAGCCCCTGGCTAGCTGTAGAAGCTCGCACGCGTACTGTTCTGTCGTTTCGCCGGGCTGCCGTCGTCGAGTGGCTAAAAGATATCGAGCATGCATCTCGTTTGGCGGTTTAATGTAGCGCTTCTTAAGAAGCTCGAGGGCCCCTTTGTAGTCGGTGGCCGCACGGATCGCTAAATATACAGCGTCGCTTACCCTCGCGTGGAGGACCCGGAGTCTGTCGCCGTCGGTGGTGACCGCTGCGGAGGCTGCAAGGTAGTCCTGAAAACATTTCAACCAGTGGTCGAAGGTGTTAGAGGCGCCCGCCGCACGTGGGTCCAGCGTAAGACGTTTGGGTTTTAACATTTGCTCCATACTCTCTGTATCGTTTTCCTTTTTTTTTTAACGACGAGAGTTCAATTAATAGTAAATAAAATTGATGCGCGATATAACTCACGAGGCTAGAGATGCTCAAGGAAATAAAGGCTTTTATTTACTATTACAATGAAGCTACCATATATAGTACACGATCCCAGACTGAGGGGTCCCAGACAGAGCAGTGACCTTTATACCTCTCCCAGGAGGCGGAGCCCGACTGGGATGTACCATAATAACTATAATACAGGTAGAACAGCCCAACCCTAACCCCAACAGTAACAAGTAGAACAACCCAACCCTAACCCCAACAGCAACATATATACAGACTCATAGTACTGGCCAGACTCTGGCTCAGTACTACCTGGTGGGAACCAACGATGGTTCACCACAGGACCATTAAAGGAGGGATCTGGAGGGGATACCAGGGGACTCTACCGTATGTGGTTGAGAAAGGAGGGAAGCTCATAGGCACCGATCTGGAGAAATGTGAACACACAGACAAAATGGTCGTGTGCCCATATCCGGTGTATGAAAATGAACGTGCCCTGTGTGAATTCAGAACAACCATTGACCTAAATTGTACACTGGAAATTCGAAATTTGGAAACTGATGCCACCTGGGTGGCTTACGGGGGGGGAGGGAGAATATTGTATTACAACCTCGCTCGAAAATTACCAGTATGGGCCAGCCATTACATCCACAACACTACATTTTGCATTAAACCACACATTCCTGCTAGGATAGGATTAATTGAGATGTAGACATACGCAGAAGAGAGAAAACACTAATAAACGCTAGCGAGGAATTGGGGCAAAACTTGAGGGAGTATTTTGAAAAATTTGATACCGGGATAGCACTCCTACCCGAGAAACCTCAACAAATTCGGACACAATTGATCACAGCACACAAGACCTTTGTCAAAGTGGTGCAACAAACATGGGAAATAAAAAAGAACATTAGTGAAATTAGAGTCACTACTTGGTGGGAGGACCTCTGGGATTGGGGTTCAAATGTCCAAGTCCACCCATGGGTCTGCATTCTGTCACACCAGGCCGTAATAGGAATCCTACTTATGGCAGTGTACCTAACCATCCTCACATTCAAATTCGCCCGATGGAAGAAGGAATTTCTGCAAAACTTGGACTCGGCAAGGGCCATCCGACATCGGGAAAGGCTCTACAATCAAGAACCTTGATACTCTCCCAGCTATATTGTAAGATGTACAGTCACTTGTCATTTGTACTGTTTATTGCTTTGTTTTGTATATACCCTATTGATGTATTACTTAGAACATAGAACAGTACAGCACAGAACAGGCCCTTCGGCCCACGATGTTGTGCCGAGCTTTATCTGAAACCAAGATCAAGCTATCCCACTCCCTATCATCCTGGTGTGCTCCATGTGCCTATCCAATAACCGCTTAAATGTTTCTAAAGTGTCTGACTCCACTATCACTGCAGGCAGTCCATTCCACACCCCAACCACTGTCTGCATAAAGAACCTACCTCGGACATCCTTCCTATATCTCCCACCACGAACCCTATAGTTATGCCCCCTTGTAATAGCTCCATCCACCCGAGGAAATAGTCTTTGAACGTTCACTCTATCTATCCCCTTCATCATTTTATAAACCTCTATTAAGTCTCCCCTCAGCCTCCTCCGCTCCAGAGAGAACAGCCCTAGCTCCCTCAACCTTTCCTCATAAGACCTACTCTCCAAACCAGGCAGCATCCTGGTAAATCTCCTCTGCACTCTTTCCAGCGCTTCCACATCCTTCTTATAGTGAGGTGACCAGAACTGCACACAATATTCCAAATGTGGTCTCACCAAGGTCCTGTACAGTTGCAGCATAACCCCACGGCTCTTAAACTCCAACCCCCTGTTAATAAAAGCTAACACACTATAGGCCTTCTTCACAGCTCTATCCACTTGAGTGGCAACCTTTAGAGATCTGTGGATATGGACCCCAAGATCTCTCTGTTCCTCCACAGTCTTCAGAACCCTACCTTTGACCCTGTAATCCACATTTAAATTAGTCCTACCAAAATGAATCACCTCACATTTATCAGGGTTAAACTCCATTTGCCATTTTTCAGCCCAGCTTTGCATCCTTCTATGTCTCTTTGCAGCCTACAACAGCCCTCCACTTCTTTTATTATTTTACTTTATTTAAATTTGTTGGTACTATTGTGGGTTAGGGATGATACTATCAACCCCGGATTCAGGGTACTTGCTTGTTGAGATGGTTTGGTAAGGATTGTGTGATCCAGTTCGCTGATGCTCACTGGATCAAGAGGAGGGAATGTGGTAATATAATCAGGGGCGAGTTTTAAGCTGATTAAATTGGATATCTTAAATTAAAGAATTCGGCATATTAAAATCAAACACAGTCTGTTGGAGTAAAATTGAGACTGTTCAAGTCATTATTGTGAATCTGCTAATCAATCCTTTCCGCCACAGGAAATTTGTGTTATAAGACTTGCAGTAATCTTAAGATATAGAGTCAAAACTTAACAGAGAAGGGAGTTACAGAAGAGCCAAATGGGAGGCCGACCTTCTACCTCCCAGCAAATCAGTCATAATAGTAAGAGATACAGGAGATAACCCAGCAGAAGGAATTTTGGATACAGGGGAACCACATAACTGTGGGGACGTAGATGCGGATACGGAAGAAGGTAGGATAAAGGATGTACCTTTAGCGACAGCTGAGGAGACCCTTTTTGTAGATGGCTCATGTAAATACGTGGAGGGATCACCCCGGACAGGGTGGGCAGTGGTAAGTGACAAATTGGAAACGGTAGTCAGGAAGGATTGACGGAAATTTATCTGCCCAAGTAGCAGAACTAGTGGCACTTACACAGGCCCTAGAATTATATGACGGCCTGGAGTAGAAGGGGGTTTGTAACCACGGGAGGAACTCCTATTAAGCACCAACAAAGGATCGAGACATTACTAAAAGCTAGCGAAAAACCCCTAGAAGCGGCAGTACTAAAAATTAAAGCTCACCAAAGGGAACCAGAGAGGGACAACCCTGACTGGTTAAAATACAAAGGGAATCAAGCCGCAGACAAGGCTGTGCAATTAGCGTTAGAACAAGAAGCAATTGGCGAGTTGCCAATAGCAGTTATGAGTCAAACAGCAGAATAAAAGCGACTGTTAATCAACGGTCTGTATTCTTAAACTGGGATGAAAATAAAACATTTAAGATGTTAAGTCTGAATAAATGTTGGAAGCTTCCATGTGTATCTGTGTGTTTAACAACGTGATTGCGTGAATGTTTTGTTGGTGTTCGCTTTAATGTTTTAAGGTTGAGCAAGGAGTTAAACCTTGGAAGGACCATGTGCTCTTTCCTTGTCTTGAAGTTAAAATAAGAGTATAGTTGAGAAATTAAAAAAAATACGAAGTAATTTTGTGAAAACAAAGAGAAGCAGGAACAAAAGAATCAGATGAACATACTGTCTTTGAGTCAGTTTAAAGTGTATCAAATTGTGAAATGAAGCATAGTTCTCATGACCCCAAGTTACAGCAGGAGATTAACTTCAGTTGTTAATACTGGCTCGGGTCACTGTCTGTGTGGAGTTTGCACATTCTCCTCGTGTCTGCGTGGGTTTCCTCCGGGTGCTCCGGTTTCCTCCCACAGTCCAAAGATGTGCGGGTTAGGTTGATTGGCCAGGTTAAAAAATTGCACCTTAGAGTCCTGAGATGTGTAGGTTAGAGGGATTAGTGGGTAAAATATGTGGGGGTAGGGCCTGGGTGGGATTGTGGTCGGTGCAGACTCGATGGGCCGAATGGCCTCCTTCTGCACTGTAGGGTTTCTATGATTCTATGAAATATGCTGTCCTTGAGTATTTTTAAACACCATGAATTGTTGGATCTTGTGTTACCAGTTAGTTATTTTTAAATAACATGATAATAAGATGAAATTCAAGACTTGTGTGATGTTCCGATAACATGCAACAAATTACATCATTTAAATCATCTCACATTGATGATAGTTCTGTAAATTATATACTGCCATTGGAATTGCGTGTGCCATTTTTTGTTCAAGGTTTTCCCGATGTAAAGACACTGCAAAGCTTAAAACCTAGCCAGCTAGGAATCAAACCAAAACATTTCTAATCAAGTAACAATTGTTATTGTTCTGTGTATTGTGCTTGTTATTGTTCTAAAATGCAGGGATTCCGATCTGGAGCAGTTTAAAAATAAAAATAACTTAAGTGAAGAGGGGTTGGATATACCTGAGAGAATCGAATCCTGGAGAGCCTTAACCAATTTTATTGATAAAACATAATTCTGTGGGAGAAAAGCTATTTATTCCAGACATTTAACCATTCTTTGCAATAATTTGTAATAACTTGCTCAATTAACATTAACATGACAGGAAGTGAAACCGGACTACTTGAGAGAGAGAGAGAGAAAGAGTTGGTGACTGGCCTTACAACCAGACTCAAAAATCTTGCAGCATTCGACTTGAACACAACAGATAGCTCATTTGGTTATCTGTGTTTTTAAAGAGCTGTGTCTGGCTCTGTGACCACGTAACACTGTTGTTTACCTTATGAGACAATCTGTCTATAGAGGGATCATTTCTGCTCAAACAAATGATCAAATTAGATATAATGTAAGAATACATCATACAAAGATGTATGGTATGTGACTTAAATAAGGAAAGCGATGGCTTTTGATAAGATTATATCCAAATGAATGGATATGCAAAGTGTTATTTGATTTACACTAAGCTTTCTATGATTAATTGCTCTTGTTGTAATCATAGTTGTTTGCTGTCTGATTATTGGCTGTCTTAATAACTGCTGTAAAGTTATAATAGCTCGAGTCATGCCCGGAGCCAGCGTGAGCACCGGAGAAGAAATGTATGAGACAATGTAGGCTCAAGTCGTGCCAGGAGTCAACATGGTCATCGAAGATGAACAGCTGGTGGGAATACCAGAAGAATCCGAAGTACTGTGTGCAGTTCTGGTCCCCACATTACAGGAAAGATGTGGAGGCTTTGGAGAGGGTGCAGAGGAGGTTTACCAGGATGTTGCCTGGTATGGAGGGGAGATCCTATGAGGAGAGGCTGAGGGATTTGGGATTGTTTTCGCTGGAAAGGCGGCGGCTAAGAGGGGATCTTATTGAAACATATAAGATGATTAGAGGTTTAGATAGGGTGGATAGTGATAGCCTTTTTCCTCTGATGGAGAAATCCAGCACGAGGGGGCATGGCTTTAAATTGAGGGGGGGTAGTTATAGAACCGATGTCAGGGGTAGGTTCTTTACCCAGAGGGTGGTGAGGGATTGGAATGCCCTGCCAGCATCAGTAGTAAATGCGCCTAGTTTGGGGGCGTTTAAGAGATCCGTAGATAGGTTCATGGACGAAAAGAAATTGGTTTAGGTTGGAGGGTCACAGTTTTTTTTTTTAACTGGTCGGTGCAACATCGTGGGCCGAAGGGCCTGTTCTGCGCTGTAATGTTCTATGTTCTATGTTCTATGTTCTATAATCTCGGAGAGGAGAACCAGACGAATGGATATCTGTAGACATGTAGCCAGTGAGCTACGGGTCCAGCATACGCACAGAACATCATGGAGGACCGATACCCGAAAGGCTGTGTATAAATTGCCGGACCAATGATACAGAGACTTTACTATTGTTGGTCTATTGGATTATTAAATGATAATCCAGACCAAGAGAAGGGATTGTTGGAGTAAAGTTGAGACTGTTCAAGCCATTATTGTGAATGTAAAACTTTTTAAGCCATTATTGTGAATGTAAAACTTTTTAAGACAAGAAAAGCTGTGTATGTAACTTTTGCACTCTGTGGTTAACCACAAACACTCAAGCCCTGACTAGTGACAAGCTGGGGTGAGCTATGTCTCATTTTAGTGTAAAAGTGCAAAGCAAGCAGGAATAGTCAGACAGCAAAGGACAGAAATAGTCAGGTACCTCAGGGGCAGATGGCCTGAAAGAGGAACTGAACAGTGAGATATTTTCAACGAAATGTGATTGGGAGTTATTGATAACTAACTACTGTCAAGGGGCCCAATTGGCCAAAGTATATAACCGCCTACGGCTTGATGCAAAACCGCCGATGTTTGCGATGTTTTAACGTATATAAATGCGCTTGTCGCCAAGCCAGATTGAGGAACTCTGCCCAGAGATCCTCCCGAAGCTTCGATTTAATAAACTGCATGTTGAATCTCAAGTCTGATCTCCGAGTGGTGACTTTTCCCACAACACAGTCAAACCTCGGGCAGACCAATTATACAAATACACAAACATGTCTGGGCCTGGCCCATCAAAGATCATTGCACTCTACTGAGACCCAGCAGGCGATCATCACACCCCATTGAAATGCACCGGCCTATTGTTAGAAGCCCAGATCTGGCCAGACTTTCTGTCACCTAGAGTTCCTGCAGTTACCTTATCTGGCAACCGGGTTGTATGTAAGCAACAGCATGAAGATGGACACCTGGGGGCAGGCCCCGGTGTCCTGTCAGGCAGACATCAAGAAACCCAATGGGTATTGAGGCCCCCTCCTGGGACCTCATTGGCCGGAAACCAGAGAAGTTGCTGGACAGACAGACAGGCAGTGGGATAAAGGGACACATCTCAGACACACCAGCAGCAAAGACTCAATGAGGGAGGTGACCTTGACCATCCAGAAGACTGACCAGAGAAGGAAGGAAGAAGCTGCCATTGAGACTCACCTTCCTGACGACGGACCAGAGGGACTCAGAGAATCGAGCCTGCAGTTTAACCAAACCATCTTTGCGGGTAGTATACTTGAATCTGGGGTATCCTCTTGTTTTATGTGGGTAATTTAAGGGTTAATAGTGTTATTATTAATAAACTTATTGAACCTTTACTTGTGTTTGTCCTTTGTCCATCTTGCAAGTAAGGGCACCGGGGTAAAACCTCGGAGTAAGCAAACTGGTCGAAAGTATCTGAGAATTAACAACATGACCTGCCCCACACAAAACCATGCTGACTTCCCGAATTAGGCCATCCTTTTCCAAATGCGCGGAAAGCCTAGCCACGATTCTTCCATTGCGACCCACATCTTTTCTGTCGGGTCGGGCTGGGCGATGCGTGTGTCGGCCACTTCGTGAGTTCCCCGACAGCTTTTACGAACTGCACGCATCTCCCAGCTGGAGAAAAATGGCATCGCCGGGAACCCGCAGAAAACCAGCGGGCCGCTGATTAGCATGAGTTTACATACCTTTGCATACCATTATCGGAATCCACATGGTAATCTCCGCCCACATCTGCATCTCCCACCTCTTTGTCGTGATGTAATTTTAGCGCGAATCAGGATAGTTATTTAAAGTTGCAACCTGGCATAGAACATAGAACATTACAGCGCAGTACAGGCCCTTCGGCCCTCGATGTTGCGCCGACCAGTGAAACCAATCTAAAGCCCCTCTAATCTACACTATTCCAATATCATCCATATGTTTATCCAATAACCATTTGAATGCATGGCAGCCTTAAACTAGCGTGAGGTGGTAAGTGCTGCTCGTGGAGCGCGGGGGATGTTGGAGACAGGCCCTGGAGATGCCTGGTGGCCTTCCTCCTGCTGCCTTCAGGTGTTGGCCCATGGACCAGTGATATCTGTGGTGGGGTGGGGGGGGCTTTTATTTCCTCACAGCTTCCTGGGTGAGGTTCCGTCAGGGAATCCCGCTCCCCATCTCCCCCCCCTCCTGGGCAGCTCTGTCACACACTGTGGAAAGCAGCCTCGAGGGCTCCCGCTCCCCCGCCCCCCCCACCCAATCCCGGGCAGCGCTGAGACGCACTGTGCGTCACATTTGTGAGGTGCTCTCACACCTGGCACCTCGGGGGAGTGGCGGCCATCCGCTCCCTGTGGGGGAGCCCTCAATTTCTATGCCTCCGGATCATTCAAGGCTCTCAGTGGCGACCTAGCTGGGATCTCCCAGGCCTCCATGCACAGATGTGTGCAGCAGGTCACAGATGCCCTGCAGGGCAGTTCATTAGTTTCGATGTGGGCTGTGCACAGCAGGAGGCCTGGATTCTCCGCTTCGCATCCATCGCCGGGATTCTGAATGTGCAGGGCACAGTGGATGGCACGCACATTGTCTTGGGCCCCCCATGCAGGGCCGCAGCAATTTTTGAACTGGAAGGGGCTCCATTCCCTGAACGTTCAAATTGTCTGCGACCATCGGCTCAAGATCATGCAGGTCGATGCACGCCATCCAGGGAGTGTCCATGACAGCTTTGTGTTCAGGCAGTCGGACATCCCTGGACTCTTTGGAGACCAGCCCACGGTCCCGGGATGGCTACTGGGTGACAAGGGTTATCCGCTAAGGTCATGGCTGATGACGCCTGTGCGTAGGCCCAGACCAAGGCAGAGATCCGCTACAATGAGGCCCATGCAGCCACCTGGTCCATCGCAGAGCGGTACATTGGCCTGCTTAAGATGTGGTTCCGCTGCTTGGACTGCTCTGGGGGGGCCCTCCAGTATGACCCTGTGCGTGCTTCACGCATCATCATCGTTTGCTGCGCTCTGCACAACATCGCCCAGCAGCGGGGAGACCAGCTGGAGCAGGAGGAGGAGGAGCAGCGAGGGGGCGAGGTGGGCACCCCTCCATATGAAGAGCTGGAGGAAAGACAGCGGACGGCAATGGCAGGTGTCCGGCAAGGGACACCTTGATTGCAGCTCGCTTCACCCAGCTGGTGCTATGCAGTGAGGGGGGGGGAACCACCACACCCCAGATGCAATTACAGCCGCTATTCGCGCTCCAAACCAACCTGGGCCCTCAAACCACCACATCACCCTTCCCCTGCTCCTGTCATCCCACCACCCTTTCCCCCAGAAACATCCGACCCTATGAATGTGTCTGGGCTGGCAATGGTTGAAGGCTGGAGGATGATGACAACTCGCTGTTGTGCACACTGGGATCCTGCCCCTGCAATTCAAGTCTG
Source organism: Mustelus asterias (assembly GCF_964213995.1). Taxonomy (NCBI): domain Eukaryota; kingdom Metazoa; phylum Chordata; class Chondrichthyes; order Carcharhiniformes; family Triakidae; genus Mustelus; species Mustelus asterias. Next base: position 15,122 of record NW_027591392.1, on the reverse strand, counting down.
ACTCCCACCTGTACTCCAAATGCACGCTGCCACCCTGGGCCACATAGCTGTAAGGGTTGGGGACACATGTTTTTTTGGCCAAGAGGTGGGGGGCACTTGCACCAAGGGTCTGGTGGATGTTGGGGAAGGTCGGGCAGGCACTCTGTAACATGGGTGAGTCTGCAAGGCTCAACAGTTTGGGAATCGGAAACACTGAGCTGTGGGTTGGGGGGTGGGGAAGAGAATCAGAGACACATCTGTCACAGCATGATGTACAATTAACAGTTTATTGTGCTCTTAACGTAAATGATAACCAAATCCTGACTAATGCTGACCTTCACCCGTGCCCTCTAGTGAACTACAACTTTCTAACTTTGTGCTGTCCACTGCTTCTTCTCGGTGCTACCCCAGGATGCACATCAGAGGTGGAGGTGTCCAGCTGTGATGCATGCCCTGTTGCCTGTGATGCCCTTGGCGGACGTTCCCTGGGTGGCCGGGACCTGGAGGACCCCAGCAGACATGCGGGTGGCACTGCTTCGGTGCCACCCTGTTCATCTCACTGGCCCTGAGATGCCCCGGGGTGAGGAAGCGGGGAGTCGGAAGGTCTCTGGACATCCGGGATCTCCTGGGTGGAAGACACCGGCATGGCCTCAAGCCCTTCCTCCTCCCTTGGGGTGCCCAGAGGCCGCAGGGGCACACCATAGGACGTCAGCGTAGCTGGACTGAGCTCCAGAAGCTCCGGCATCACCTGGCTCTGCCAGTCCTGGAGGCCGAGATGCGTCTGCCCCATGATGTGTGATCCCTCAGCCCTGGCCCTCTGAGACTCAGTAAGAAGTCTCACAACACCAGGTTACTGAGCCAAGCTCCAGAGCCCCTCCGCTACAGCGTTCTGTGAGCAAGCCAGACTCTGGAGCCCCTCAGCAGTGGCCCTCTGAGCCTGAGCTAAGTTGTCGAGGATCACAGCCACGGCCTGCTGTGTCTCCAGAATGCCAGCGAGAGTCCCAGCCATGGCCAGCAGTGTCTCCCACATGCCCCCGACACCCATAACCATCGAATGCCGTGCCTCCTCGATGCCAGAAACACACTCGCCCGTGGTCCGCTGTGTCTCCAGGATGGCCTGGACCCTGTCACCCATGAGGACAGACCCCTGAGCCAGACTTTCCACTGCGGTCGCCACCCTTGCAGTGTTGGCCTGGTTCTCACGCTGTGTCAGCACCACCTCCTGCAACAGCACTCTGTTTGACTCCCCTAAACAGCCTTGCAGTCGCAGCATGGTTGCTGACAGCCCTCCCACAACTCCCCGGGTTTCCTGATGCATCTCCACCAGCCTTGGGAGGAACAAACCCAGAGGCCCAGCAGCTGGCTTGGGGACAGCTGAATCCTGGCCTCTGGCAGACTCCGTGTGCCCAAGTCCTCAATGTGCCCACCTCCACCCGATGTGCATCAGCGGCTGTGATGTGCTCACCAGATCGTGACCCAAAAGCCTCAACACTAAAGGTACCCACTGTGGTGGGTTCTGTGATACATGCTGGTGACGCTTCAGTGGTGCCGTCCTTGGAGGATTCCTCAGTGCCTCCCTCCGAGGTGTCATCCAGGGCATTGTGTGCAGTTTGCTCCAGAGCAGCGGGGGTGGCAGCAACACCCAAAGTGCCGGATTCTTCTGGGTCCAGAGTTGGAAAAAAGAACACACATTAGGGGGAGGGAGGTAGAACATTCCATGCAGCATTGCACTTATTTAGAGGACGACCAAGGTTTAGGGTGAGCTTCTGCTCACTTGCATGCGGTACGCCAACCTGGCTTTCATGACCATGTGGGATGGCCCATCACCCCCTGCCAGCTCCATGGCACACGCCGCCATGCTACTCAGCTGCCGCAGGTCAGGCACACCATCACCAGTCTGTATCGTCTCCCGTGTGTTGTGGATTTTTTTTTCCTGTGGGAACATAAGGGGGATAGCAAGCATTAACATATTGCAGTGCATGGTGCGCTATGCGTGCCTGTGTCTCGGGCGTTGTGCTGACAGTTTCGGGGAAAGCGGTCACCACTGAAGGGTGCTCATTGAGGGGTGAGGGGAAGGGTCACTTGTTGCATGCCCTTCAAGTGTCTAAGCAAGGTTGGAGATCCGTGCCAAGCATGTGCGGGGTTCCAAGTGGGATGCTCACTCACCCTTGCTGCTCGCCTTTTTTGCTACACTGTCTGCCAGAGCGCGGTGTCAGCTCCTGGCATTCACCACGTCTGCCACACCCTCCCACAATGCCGAGGCAGATGCAGCCCTTGGGTTAGGGCCCTGGCCAGGGAACAGACAATCACGCCTCTCCTCCACGGCATTCTGGGAGGAGGTGGCAGAAATGGTGAATGCCAGGAGCTGACACCGTGCTCTGGCAGGCAGTGCCACAAAAAAATGTACCACCAAGGGTCACAGCAAGGGTGAGTGAGAATCCCACTTGGAACCCCGCACATGCTTGGCACAGATCTCCAACCCTGCTTAGACACCTGAAGGGCATGCAACAAGTGACCCTTCCCCCAGGAACAGAATCTAACCCCTTCCCCTCACCCCTCAATCAGCACCCTTCAGTGGTGACCGTTTTCCCCGAAACTGTCAGCACAACGCCCGAGGTGCTCCTGGTCTGTCTCTGAAAATCTGTTTACGAGCAGCCATCTTTGTGGTGTGACTGGCTGTCTGTCCATTCCTGCAGCTTATATAAAGCTCTGGCTTATTAGGGGATATCTTTTCTGTTAAACCAAATAAATGAAATCAAACCAAGTTAAGGACAACTCAAAAAAGGGAGCTCCCTAAAAGGAGGGGAACAGCCCAAAACAAAAGACAAAGCCGAAAGGAAACTTAAAACATCAAATTAAAATATGATTAAAGGGGTCGATAATGCACCCCCGTACCTGCGGTGCCCAACGGGCATGGAAGGCATCAACTGTGCCCTCGGAGACCGCATGCTCCATTTCCAGAGACACCCAGCCACGAATACAGCCGCGGTAGAGGGGCAGATTGACAGGTAGAGGGGCAGGGGTAGAGGTTGGATGACCCCCTCGATCGCCCGCTGCCAGGACCTATAGATGGCACGTCTTGCCAGACCCAAGAGCAGGTTCACGAGGAGGTCCGCCCCCCCCGCCCCCCCCCCCCCCCCGCACCCCCCCGCACCGAGTCCCCGTAGATCAGGAGCGTGGGACTGAAGTGCAAAGAAAACATCAATAAAAGGTTTTTGAGAAAACTGAAAAGATTGTGCAGCCTATAACACAGAACGTAGACATGGTCCACGGACTTCACAAGGTTGCAAAAAGGGCATGTTTGGGAGCCCATGAACCCGGTACAATCTACGGTTGCACAGTACCGCTGCGTGCAGCACCCTCCACTCCAGGTCCCCGAGATAGTGGGGGGAGATCCCTCCATAGAGGGACTTCCACTGGGGACCTCTGCTGTCCAGCTGCTAACAGGTCACCCGCCTTTATTCCAGCGAGTAGAAGAAGGGAGAGTCACGGTCCAGGTCCACACAGAACTGGAGCCGCGATCTCACGTGCGAGACCAGTTCCCGCAATGCGCCCTTCTTCTCCCTGTACTCCAGCTGCAGGGCCGGGTCCGCGTCGGGCTGACCGAAGCGTGACTCCAGGTCGAAAACCTCCTGCTCCAACTCCTTGACCCTGGATTTCCGCCTCTTTGTCGACCCCCTTGCGTACTCCTGACAAAAGGTGTGGATGTGAGTCTTGCCCACATCCCACCATAGCCTCAAGGAGGGGAAGCCTCCCCGCTTCCTTCTCCAGCTGGGCTAGAAACAACAAAACAAGTCCAGGAACCACCCGTCCTCCATCAACAGGTTGTTAAAGTGCCAGTACGCGGATCCCCCCGGGCGCGAGACGGAACAAATTCCGCTCACACCAGGTGGTGGTCCGTGCACGGCACCTGCTGTACAGAAGCCGACGGGATGCCGGACACGTGCGCCCTCGAAATGTAGAGGCAGTCGAGTCTGGATGCTCCGGCTCCGGGCCTCACGTAAGTGAAGTTTCTGGAACCAGGATGGAGATGTCTCCAGATGTCCACCAAGTCGTGGGCACCGAACAGGTCCCGCAACTTCACCACCACCGTGGTGCTCAGCCAGGGGCCGGTGCGGTCCCAAGCCTCGAGGGGGTAGTTGAAATCCCCTCCCCCCGAGGACAATGCATTCGCCCCCTTTGATCGTGCCAAGATGAGCGAACACTTTCTCATAGAAAGTTGTTTGTTGCAGCCCAGTGGTTGGGGCATAGACATTCAGGAAGTGAATGACTACGCCCCCCTCGTGGACCGTCAAGTGAAGCAATCAGCTTGGCACAGGCTCCTTGACCCCCAAGATCTCCGGCTGAAAATGCGGGGCCAACAAGATAGCCACCCCGCTAGACGCGAGTGTGAGATGGCTCATGTAGACCCCCACCCCTCGCCACCCCTGGAGCCATTGGACTTTGTCTCTCGGGTGGTGTGGGTTTCTTGCAGGAAGCACATCGCATACTTCTTGTCCCAGAGGAACGAGAAGTTCTGCAACCTGCGGAGTGGCTCACCACTGCTGTTGAAGTTGAGGCTGGCGATGGTCACGTTCATATCAGCAGCTTAGTGCTCCCATCACCATTCACCGCTTGACGAATTGTTTGAGGGAATGGTGGCACAAGACGCGTTAGTTCGCTCCCCCATGAGCCCGGTAAGGATCCCTTGCAACTGGCGCTGCTGTTTTTGATCCAGGCCCAGCACTGCCTGTGAGCAGGCTTGCACGGACCGGATCAGCAGCGCCAGGTCCAACCAACGTTCGAGGGCCGGTTGGATGCTGTCAGGGCGACCAGAGTGTTCCCTTACAAAGGCCCAAAGTTCCCCTGGGAGGATGAGGGGTGACTCGGTGGGGGGCACGAGGGAATCCCCTGCCTCGCTCCAGGCAGACTCCAAAACCGTCCCCGTGCCCACCACTGAGCAGCTCTCCTCCTCAGGGCAGTCGCCCTCCAACTCTGGGTCTACCGCCGCAGTGCATATGGCGGGCGGCACGAAGCGGCCAACCAGTCCCAGCTTCCCCTCAATCTCAGCCCCAGAATCAATGTAGGAGGGGTTCCCCCAGGGCTCCTCCCTTGCTTTTGGGCCCGAGAGTGGCGGAGGTTCAGTCCCCCGCTCTGGGACACCGGGACACCCCACAAGTCGAGAGAGAACTCCGGTTGGAGAGCTGGGGTGCCCAGCGTCAAATGTCGGGACAGAGAAGAGGGGGCCTACCTTACCACCACCACTGAAGGACCCAAACGGCAGGGTGCTGCCGCAGTCCTCCAGCGATCGGAAAATGAACTCCTCTGGGATGCTAAATTGCACTGGGTGGAACGGAACCACGGGGGTCCTGCTCGCACCCGGTCCCGGGGAGACCCACTTGGGGGATTGCGGCAGCAGGCATTCTGGGGGCAAGGCACAAAAATGGGTGGGGGCGGGATGGTATGAAAGGGGGAGGGGCATGGGCTAGGGGAGGAGGGTGTGGAGTCCCACTGGTCTTAGGGTCCCCCTCCCCTGAGGCGTAGTGTCTTTTCTTGAGGGGCATCCTGATGGCAGGCAATGCCCCCCGCACTCTGCCCCCTCGCACTCTGCCCCCCCGCACTCTGCCCCCCCCCGCACTCTGCCCCCCCCCGCACTCTGCCCCCCCCCGCACTCTGCCCCCCCCCGCACTCTGCCCCCCCCCGCACTCTGCCCCCCCCCGCACTCTGCCCCCCCCGCACTCTGCCCCCCCCCGCACTCTGCCCCCCCCCGCACTCTGCCCCCCCCGCACTCTGCCCCCCCCGCACTCTGCCCCCCCGCACTCTGCCCCCCGCACTCTGCCCCCCCGCACTCTGCCCCCCGCACTCTGCCCCCCCGCACTCTGCCCCCCGCACTCTGCCCCCCCGCACTCTGCCCCCCGCACTCTGCCCCCCCGCACTCTGCCCCCCGCACTCTGCCCCCCCGCACTCTGCCCCCCCGCACTCTGCCCCCCCGCACTCTGCCCCCCCGCACTCTGCCCCCCCGCACTCTGCCCCCCCGCACTCTGCCCCCCCACGCACTCTGCCCCCCCCGCACTCTGCCCCCCCGCACTCTGCCCCCCCGCACTCTGCCCCCCGCACTCTGCCCCCCCGCACTCTGCCCCCCCGCACTCTGCCCCCCCGCACTCTGCCCCCCGCACTCTGCCCCCCCGCACTCTGCCCCCCGCACTCTGCCCCCCCGCACTCTGCCCCCCCGCACTCTGCCCCCCGCACTCTGCCCCCCCGCACTCTGCCCCCCCGCACTCTGCCCCCCGCACTCTGCCCCCCCGCACTCTGCCCCCCCGCACTCTGCCCCCCCGCACTCTGCCCCCCGCACTCTGCCCCCCCGCACTCTGCCCCCCGCACTCTGCCCCCCCGCACTCTGCCCCCCGCACTCTGCCCCCCTGCACTCTGCCCCCCCGCACTCTGCCCCCCGCACTCTGCCCCCCCGCACTCTGCCGCCCCGCACTCTGCCGCCCGCACTCTGCCCCCCCGCACTCTGCCCCCCCGCACTCTGCCCCCCCGCACTCTGCCCCCCGCACTCTGCCCCCCGCACTCTGCCGCCCCGCACTCTGCCGCCCCGCACTCTGCCCCCCGCACTCTGCCCCCCCGCACTCTGCCCCCCGCACTCTGCCCCCCGCACTCTGCCCCCCCGCACTCTGCCCCCCCGCACTCTGCCCCCCCGCACTCTGCCCCCCCGCACTCTGCCCCCCCGCACTCTGCCCCCCGCACTCTGCCCCCCGCACTCTGCCCCCCGCACTCTGCCGCCCCGCACTCTGCCCCCCGCACTCTGCCCCCCGCACTCTGCCCCCCGCACTCTGCCCCCCCGCACTCTGCCGCCCGCACTCTGCCCCCCGCACTCTGCCGCCCCGCACTCTGCCCCCCGCACTCTGCCCCCCGCACTCTGCCCCCCCGCACTCTGCCCCCCCGCACTCTGCCCCCCCGCACTCTGCCCCCCCGCACTCTGCCCCCCCGCACTCTGCCCCCCCGCACTCTGCCCCCCGCACTCTGCCCCCCCGCACTCTGCCCCCCCGCACTCTGCCCCCCGCACTCTGCCCCCCCGCACTCTGCCCCCCGCACTCTGCCCCCCCGCACTCTGCCCCCCGCACTCTGCCCCCCGCACTCTGCCCCCCGCACTCTGCCCCCCGCACTCTGCCCCCCGCACTCTGCCCCCCCCGCACTCTGCCCCCCCGCACTCTGCCCCCCGCACTCTGCCCCCCGCACTCTGCCCCCCGCACTCTGCCCCCCGGCACTCTGCCCCCCGCACTCTGCCCCCCGCACTCTGCCCCCCGCACTCTGCCCCCCCGCACTCTGCCCCCCCGCACTCTGCCCCCCCGCACTCTGCCCCCCGCACTCTGCCCCCCCGCACTCTGCCCCCCCGCACTCTGCCCCCCCGCACTCTGCCCCCCCGCACTCTGCCCCCCCGCACTCTGCCCCCCGCACTCTGCCCCCCCCCGCACTCTGCCCCCCCGCACTCTGCCCCCCGCACTCTGCCCCCCCCGCACTCTGCCCCCCCGCACTCTGCCCCCCGCACTCTGCCCCCCGCACTCTGCCCCCGCACTCTGCCCCCCCGCACTCTGCCCCCCGCACTCTGCCCCCGCACTCTGCCCCCGCACTCTGCCCCCCGCACTCTGCCCCCCCGCACTCTGCCCTTCTCCCTCCCGCCTCACCCCTTGGGCTTTCCCTTCCCTTCCCCGGGAGGTGTTTTCTCTGCCGGCTCGGGGTCGCGCGCCCTCCCACACCCGGACCCGGGAACCTGCACACATGCATCGCCGGGCCCAGCCACGAGATACTGAGGCATCAACGGGCTCAGTTGATGGATTGGGAGGGGGGCTGGAGGTGTTCTTTTCCCCGCGCTGGCTGCCGGGGTGACTGGGGTAGTTGGGGTTGGGATTCTGTTTCCCCGCCTTTTGTTTTCTTTTTCGTGGCCTTCTGGCCACGCGGATGTTCCCCTCCCACCCCGCTGGCAGCCAAGGTAGCAGTTGTGGGGAGACAGTTGATACTTCGTTGAGGAGAGAGGGGGCTGCGGCCGCCTTGGGGTGGGGATCGGCGGCCTTGGAGGCAGTGCAGTTCTTTTGGACATGCCCCACCTCCTTACAGGCATGGCACCGCACACCGTCCACGGACCAGAAGACCTGGTACACCGTCCCATCGAAGGGGACATTAAAACCCCCTCCAGGCACTCCTCTCAGGCCAGGCGGATAAAAACCTGGTGACTGAAGGAGTACACATGCCCGAGGGTGGGGTCCCCAAAGGCCGAGCGGGATCAGGGTTGCTCCTGACCTGACCTCCGCCAGTAGATGGAGGTGGGGGAGGAGGAGATCTACGGGGTTAAAGGGTAGGACGTGGGGGACAGAACGACCCTCTGGGTAGTGGCCTCCAGAGAGTCCACCATCAGGAAAGTCCCGCCCACCATAAGCCCCTTTTCCAGGGCGAGGTGAACCACCCGCTCAGCCTTCAGGAAAAGTACGGCTTTGCCGTACATTTTTGAGGCTGCTACAATGGCTGAGGGGCCAACAACCCCTCAATGGTCATGTCGGGGTGGGCCTAGCACTTGACCCCGAGCTGTTTGGTCAGTAAACGGAAGGGTGGCAGGGCCTTGGGATCAGCGGGGTCTCCGGATGCCGTTGCTCCCACATACGTGGGCCTGGAAGGCCCTACCACTGGTGACGGTGACAATGTCGCCATGTTGTTAAGGGTGCTACGCCCACTCCCAGACTGTCCGGATGTAATGGGTTTTTTCCCTTGGGGATGGAGGGAGAATTGGGTGGGGCCTCTCTGGCCTTTATTGGAGGCACAGAGAGTGGGTAAAGAAGGAAGGGCGGGTGGGTATGGTGTTTGGGGGAGGGGGGCGGTCAGAGAGAGAATGAGGGAGGGTGGGGTGGGTGTGGGCCTGGTGCTCTCTCCCTGGTTTCAGAGAGGGAGAGAGGGGGACGTAGGAGCAGGAGGGAGGACGAGGGATGGGGCACTGAGGTGGGCTAGTGCCCCAGGTCAGGAGGAGAGGAGGGGGAACTGCCTGTGTTGGGGGCAGCAGCAGTGGGTGGGTGGAGGGACTTTAAATCTTCAGCCCTGAGGGTCTAGCAAAAGGTCCAGGGTATCTTCACCCTCCCCCCTCCCCCCCTGTAGATGGAAACGATTTTCTTCTTTCCCCCCTCCTTTGCAGGCACAAACCTTTGATGGGTGGGGGCACCAGCCTAATAACTCAGTCCTTTGATTTTTCTTCCTCTCTTGTTGTCTGCTGAACTCCCTCCTGCAGCTGGGATCTAGGCCCTGAGCCTCCAGGCCCAAGGCTGCCAGTCTTCTGGGCCCCTCTCTCTCTCCCACTTTCCCTCTCCTCTCCCAAGGAGAGAGCACTCCTCAGTGGCTGAAGTTCAGGGGTGATAGTTTTTCGTCCCTGGAAACTTCCAGGGAGGCGGAAGTCCCTTCACCAAAATCCCTTTTTGTTTTCACAATTCCAACTGCAGTGCACTATCACTCAGCAGCCTTAAGGAAGTGCAGGTGCATTGAGTGTGGCCAGTCAAGAGCCTTGTGAGAGATTTTGAAGGTTAGAACATAGAACAGTACAGCACAGAACAGGCCCTTCGGCCCACGATGTTGTGCCGAGCTTTATCTGAAACCAAGATCAAGCTATCCCACTCCCTATCATCCTGGTGTGCTCCATGTGCCTATCCAATAACCGTTTAAATGTTCCTAAAGTGTCTGACTCCACTATCACTGCAGGCAGTCCATTCCACACCCCAACCACTCTCCGAGTAAAGAACCTACCTCTGATATCCTTCCTGTATCTCCCACCACGAACCCTATAGTTATGCCCCCTTGTAATAGCTTCATCCACCCGAGGAAATAGTCTTTGAACGTTCACTCTATCTATCCCCTTCATCATTTTATACACCTCTATTAAGTCTCCCCTCAGCCTCCTCCGCTCCAGAGAGAACAGCCCTAGCTCCCTCAACCTTTCCTCATAAGACCTACCCTCCAAACCAGGCAGCATCCTGGTAAATCTCCTCTGCACTCTTTCCAGCGCTTCCACATCCCTCTTATAGTGAGGTGACCAGAACTGCACACAATATTCCAAATGTGGTCTCACCAAGGTCCTGTACAGTTGCAGCATAACCCCACGGCTCTTAAACTCCAACCCCCTGTTAATAAAAGCTAACACACTATAGGCCTTCTTCACAGCTCTATCCACTTGAGTGGCAACCTTTAGAGATCTGTGGATATGGACCCCAAGATCTCTCTGTTCCTCCACAGTCTTCAGAACCCTACCTTTGACCCTGTAATCCACATTTAAATTAGTCCTCCGAAATGAATCACCTTGAAGGTTGCATTTAGTTGAGTGTCATTCATCCCTCAGGGTGCTGATTGGCTGCCATTAAATAGACTGCTTGTCCGGAGAGGGCGGGGGCAATACTCATGGCCCCTAATGGGTCAGCTGCTGTGTCCGGGCGGGGGTGGAATACTCAAGGCTCCCATTCAAGAGAGGGAATGATCACAAGCTAAGGTTGTGCATGTCAGCACAATGCTAGTTCTCTGCAGGGCAGCAGTGAGAACAATATGTCCTCTCGGGTGTTAGGGTGGCACAGTGGTTAGCACTGCTGCATCACAGCACCAGGGACCCGGGTTCAATTCCCAGCTCGGGTCACTGTCTGTGTGGAGTTTGCACATTCTCCCCATGTCTGCATGGGTTTCCTCCGGGTGCTCCGGTTTCCTCCCACAGTCCAAAGATGTGCGGGTTAGGTTGATTGGCCATGCTAAATTGACTCTAGAGGAATTAGCGGCTTAAGTATGCAGGGTTATGGGGATAAGGGTTGGGAGGGATTGTTGTCGGTGCAGACTTGATGGGCCGAATGGCCTCCTTCTGCACTGTAGGGATTCTATGATTCTATGTTCAAGGGATGGAGGGATTGCGTACCCACATTATCCTGATCCATGGGGGGGCATGAGGTGAGCAGGCAGCCATGTCTGTGTGTGTGGGGGGAGGGGGGCAGCAATGTCTCTGTGGGGGGGGGGGTGGTTGTGGGGCAAGCAATACAGCCAGCAATGTCTCTGTGGAGGGGTTGTACTTTCCTTTGTTTAGCTGATATTGGGCAAGTCCACATTTGACATGAGGGAGTTGTTTAAAGATCTACTGATCAGAATTCAGGACCGGCATGTTCCAGTAAGGAGGAAGGACAAAGATGGTAAAGTAAGGGACACATAGATGACGAGGGAGTTTGTGAATTTAGTCAAAAGGTAAAAAGCATATCTAAGGTTTAGGAAACTAAATGCCTTGGGATACTCTTTAACCCTATTTGCCAAGTTCATTTCATGGCCCCTTCTTGCTCTCTTACTTCCCTGCTTTCTTTATATTCTTCATGAGCCCTGTCCAATTTTAGCTTCCTAAACCTGAACAAAGGAAAGTACAGCACAGGAACAATCCCTTCGGCCTTCCAAGCCTGTGCCGATCATGATGACCGAACTAAACTAAAGAAAAAAACCTTCTGTCCTCACTCGGTCCGTATCCCTTCACTATTCGTGTATCCATCCAGATGTCTCTTAAATGTTGCTCATGTACCTGCTTCCACCACATCCTCTGGCAGCCTGTTCCAAGCACCCACCACCCTCTGCATGAAAAAACCTCCCTCGCACATCTTCCTTAAACTTTCCCCCTCTCAACTTGAACCTGTGCCTCCTTGTAATTGACACTCCCACCCTTGGAAAAAACTTCTGACTATCCACCCTGTCTGTGCCTCTCAATTTTGTAGACCTCTATCTGGTCTCCCCTCAGCCTCCGTCTTTCCAGTGAAAACAATCCTGGTTTATTCAACTTCTTGAGACCAGGCAACATCCTGGTGAACCTTCTTTACACTCTCTCCAAAGCTTCCACGTCCTTCTGATAGTGTGGTGGCCAGAACTGCATGCGATACTCCAAATGCAGCCTAACCAAAGTTTTATATAGCTGCAATATGATTTCCCACCTCCTGTACTCAATGCTCTGGCTGATGAAGGCAAGCATGCCATATGCCTTCTTAAACACCTTGGCCACCTGTGTTGCCACTTTTAGGGGACAGTGTACCTGCACGTCCAGGTCTCTCTGTATATTAATGTTTCTAAGGATTCTGCCATTTACAGTATAATTCATACCTATATTTGATCCTTCAAAATGCATCACCTCGCATTTGTCCAGATTAAATTCAATCTGCCATTTCTGTGCCCAAGTCTCCAATCTATCTATAGCCTGTTATATTCAGTAAAGAAGGACCAAGGGATTGATTAAGAAGGGGAAAATACAATGCGAAAGTAAGCTTGCAGGGAACATAAAGACTAACACTAAGAGTTTCTATAAATACATGAAGAGAAAGAGGTTGGTGAAGAGAAATGTAGGTCCCTTACAGACAGAAATGGGGGAATGTATAATAGGGGGCAAAGAAATGGCTGAGCAGCTCAATACATACTTTGGTTCTGTCTTCACAAAAGAAATGTTGGAAAATGCAAGATTTAGTGAGAGGGAAGAACTGAGGGAGATCAATATTAGTAGAGAAATGGTGCTGGGAAAATTGATGGGATTGAAGGCGGATAAATCTCCGGGGCCTGATAATCCACATCCCAGAATACTTAAGGAAGCGGCTCTAGAAATAGTGGATGCATTGGTGGTCATCTTCCAGGATTCTGTAGACTCTGGAACAACCCGTGCAGATTGGAGGGTAGTGAATGTCACTCCAATATTCAAAAATATTCAATATTCAAAAAAGGGAGGTAGAGAGAAAACAGGGAATTCTAGACCAGTAAGCTTAACATCGGTAGTGGGGAAAATTCTCAAGTCCATTATAGAATCATAGAATCCCTACAGTGCAGAAAGAGGCCATTCGGCCCATCGAGTCTGCACCGACCACAATCCCACCCAGGCTCTACCCCCATATCCCTAATCCCTCTAACCTACACATCTCAGGACACTAAGGGGCAATTTAAGCATGGCCAATCAACCTAACCCGCACATCTTTGGAATGTGGGAGGAAACCGGAGCACCCGGAGGAAACCCACGCAGACTTAGAAACCCTACAGCACAGAAAGAGGCCATTTGGCCCATCAAGTCTGCACCGACCACAATCCCACCCAGGCCCTACCCCCAAATCCCTACATATTTACCCACTAATCCCTCTAACCTACGCATCCCAGGCCACTAAGGGCAATTTTGGCATGGCCAATCAACCTAACCCGCACATCTTTAGACTGTGGGAGGAAACCGGAGCACCCGGAGGAAACCCATGCAGACACGAGGAGAATGTGCAAACTCCACACAGACAGTGACCCAAGCCGGGAATCGAACCCAGGTCCCTGGTGCTGTGAAGCAGCAGTGCTAACCACTGTGCTACCGTGCCGCCCACGGTATTATCAAGGACTTTATTGCGGAGCATTTAGAAAACAATGGCAGGATCAGACAGAATCAGCATGGATTTATGAAGGGGAACTCATGCTTGACAAATCTGTTGGAATTCATTGAAGATGTAAGAGTTGACAAGGGGGAACCAGTCGATGTGGTATATTTGGACTTTCAGAAAGCATTTGACAAAGTCCCGCACAAGAGATTATCATGCAAGATTAAAGCGCATGGGATTGGGGGAAGTGTATTGAGATGGATAGAAAACTGGTTGACAGAGAGGAAACAAAAAATAGGAATTAATGGGTGCTTTTCAAATTGGCAGGCAGTAACTAGTGGGGTGCTGTAGGGATCGGTGCTAGGACCCCAGCTATTCACAATATAATGATTTGGATGAAGGAACAAAATGTAACACCTCAAAGTTTGCAGTTGATACCAAGTTGGGTGGGAGGGTGAACTGTGATGAGGATGCAGAGATCCTTCAGAGTGATCTGGACAGGTTGGGTGAGTGGGCTAATCAATGGCAGATGCAGTATAACTTGGATAAATGTGAGGTTATTCGCTTTGGAAGCAAAAACAAAAAGGGAGATTACTACCTGAATGGCTATAAATTGGGAGAGGGGAGTGTGCAGCGGGACCCGAGTGTCCTTGTGCACCAGTCACTAAAGGTAAGCGTGCAGGTGCAGCAGGCAGTAAAGGAGGCAAATAGTATGTTGGCCTTCATTGCGAGAGGTTTCGAGTACAGCAGGGATGTGTAGTTGCAATTATGTGGAGATGCCAGCGTTGGACTGGGGTGAACACAGTAAGAAGTATCACAACACCAGGTTAAAGTCCAACAGGTTTATTTGCTACCAAATAAACCTGTTGGACTTTAACCTGGTGTTGTGAGACTTCTTACTGGTTGCAATTATACAGGGCCTTGGTGAGGCCACACCTAGAGTATTGTGCGCAGTTTTGGTCTCCTTTTCTGAGGAAGGATTTTCTTGCTCTCGAGGGAGTGCAGTGAAGGTTTACCAGGTTGATTCCGGGGATGGCGGGACTGATGTATGGGGAGAGATTGACTAGGTTAGGGCTGTTTTCGTTGGAGTTCAGACGAATGATCCTTTAAATCAGATCCTTTAAAATTTTAACAGAACGAGACAGGGTAGATGCAGGGAGGATATTCCCAATAGTGGGGGGAGTCTAGAACCAGGGATCACAGTCTGAGGATTCAGGGTAGACCATTTAGGACTGGGGGTGCGGAGACATTTCTTCACCCATAGAGTGGTGAGCCTGTGGAATTCATTACCACAGGAAGTAGTTGATGCCAAAACATTAAATGTATTTAACAGGCAGCTGCATATAGCACTTGGGGTGAATGCAATCAAAGGTTATGGGGAAAAAGCAGGATTAGGCTATTGAGTTGGATGTTTAGCCATGATCGTAATGAATGTCTGTGTGGAGTGCTCCGGTTTCCTCCCACAGTCCAAAGATGTGCGGGTTAGTTTGATTGGCCATGCTAAATTGCCCCTTAGTGTCCTGAGATGTGTAGGTTAGAGGGATTAGTGGGTAAAATATGTAGGGATATGGGGGTAGTGCCTGGGTGGAGATGCTGGCATTAGACTGGAGTGAGCACAATAAGAATTCTCACAACACCAGGTTAAGTCCAACAGGTTTATTTGGAGTCATGAGCTTTCGGAGTGCTGTTCCTTCATCAGGTGAGTGGAAGTAGGTTCGCAAACACCTGCCCCTTGCATCAGCTTCTTAGCCACACATTCATCTGTCCTATCTAACTATTCCTTGGCTGTTGATT
>NW_027591391.1:0-92000 GCF_964213995.1 Mustelus asterias | reverse complement strand
TCCCGAAGTTCATCAGTGAACTGGTCAGGTTTTTACAACAACCCATCAACTTCACCGCTATTTTCACTGACTTATTTCCAGATTTTACAAACTGAATTGAAATGTTTAAACCCCCGTTCTCTGGCCCAGCTCAACACGAAGGTGCCCTAAAATACTCTTATTCTGCTCACACTCTGTACCCCCAACATTAATAAATCTTGATATTCAGAAATAGATTGATACTCCGTGGGGTGTCACAACGCCAGGGACCAGGGTTCGTTTCCTGGCCTCGGGTCACTGTCTGTGTGGAGTTTGCACATTCTCCCCGTGTCTGCGTGGGTTTCCTCCACGTGCTCCGGTTTCCTCCCACAGTCCAAAGATATGCAGGTAAGGTGGATTGGCCACCTTAGTGTCAGGGAGACTAGCTAGGGTAAATGCATGGGGTTACAGGGACAGGGCCTGGATGGCATCGTGGCCGGTGCAGACTCGATGGGCTGAATGGCCTCCTTCTGCACTAGAAGTCTATGATTCATCGTGGCATGAGTGCTAAATTTAGCTTGACCAATTCACCTAACCTGCAAATCTTTGGACAGTAAGGGGCAATTAGCATGGCCAATCCACCTATCCTGCACATCTGTGAACATTAAGGGGCAATGTAGAATGGCCAATCCACCTATCCAGTACATCTGTGGACACTAGGAGGCAATGTAGAATGGCCAATCCACCTATCGAGGACATCTGTGGACACGAGGGGGCAATGTAGAATGGCCAATCCACCTATCCAGTACATCTGTGGACACTAAGGACACTTTAGCATTGCCAATCCACCTAACAGCACGTATTTCAGACTGTGTGAGGAAACCGGAGCAGCCGGAGGAAACCCATGCAGACATGAGGAGAACATGCAGACTCCGCACAGACAGTGACCCAAGCCGGGAATCGAACCTGTGTCCCTGGTGCTGTGAGGCAGCAGTGCTAATCCAATTAGCCAAGCAGCAGGTTATATTAGTCTTGGCATTCTGCAATGTGATCGGATTCATTGAACTGTCATGATTTTTTCACTATCTGTTTAAATTTCCAAGGATTATCACATTAAAAGCATCTTAGGGAAATGTCTGAGTGAATAACCCATCGCCCCCATGACTGTTTTGGAGGAGTTAAATAACAGGAACTGAACTGAAGGATGTTTTTCTTACCATAAAAGTCAGATCCATAACCTGATGTGAAGAAGACAGATTTATGTTAAATCTTGGATAAAATTATTTCAAAATCAACATGCTTCAAGATATTTATGCCTTAAGAACAAAGAAAAGTGCTGCACAGGAACAGGCCCTTCGATGTTCACTCTCCCAAGTATCTCTTGGAATGGGATTGTTTTTGCTGTGTAAACAAGTGCTGAGTGTATCGGGAGGTTGAACACTCAAGCATCAGTGAATAAGTTTAAAGGTTATTTATTCGTGTCACAAGTAGGCTTACATCAACACTGCAATGAAGTTACTGTGAAAATCCCCCAGTTGCTACACTCCGGCGCCTGTTTGGTTAACACTGAGGGAGTATTTAGCATGGCCAATGTACCTAACCAGCACTTCTATGGGACTTTGGAAGGAAACCGGAGCGCCCGGAGAAAACTCATGCCGACACGGGGAGAACGTGCAGACTCCACACAGACAGTGAGGCAAGCCGGGAATCGAACCCAGGTCGCTGTCGCTGTGAGGCGGCAGTGCTAACCACTGTGCCACTGTAGTGGGAGTGGTATAAAGCAGCCTATCAGGAATCACAGTGTAGAACAATGTAGGGCATCTTACGGGAAAGGGGCAGCAGATTTAAAACAGACATGGGGAGAAATTACTTATCTCAATGGGTGATGAATCTGTGGAATTCATTACCTCGGAGTGCGGTGGATGCTGGGACATGGTAAATTTGAGGAGACAGACAGAGTTTTAATTAGTAATAGGTTGAAGCATGGGCTGGGGGGCGGTGTAGGGGTGGGGGGGGAGCTGTCTGGTAATGGGAAGGGGGGGGGGCTAGGTATTATCGTACTTGTTGCGCCCCTGATAGTTAAGGGTTTACCCGACGATTGTCCAGAAGGCCTATTCTACTGGAGAATTCTGCTGTGCCTGCTACCATCTGACAAACTGATTTCAATCACTGACATCAGATCCTAGTTACAATGAAAACATTAGGAGGGGGAAAAAACTCTTGTAACTTTGGATTTTATTTTAAAGGTGCAGACGGTGTCCCGTATGGGACAGCCCCACACGCCCTATCCTCACCCCCACCCCAAACAAACACCCCACCCCCCTCGGTATTCCATGTTCATCCAGCAGAAGGGACTCTTCAGTTCTGGGCAATAAAATGAAACATAACTTACTCCAACTTGTAAATCAGACAAAACGTTTCAATAATGAAACTTCATTACTCCAACACTCGAGGCCTCACCCTGGGCCATTCCAAGCTCCCACAAACCCCAGCAGCTTCTTACTTACACTGAGTCAGCTGGTCGGCTGACCACCACATCCTTTTCTCATTGGTTACATAGTTTACTGGGGCAGCTGACCCTTACAGCTTGTTCTCATTGGTCACTGCAACAGACCCAATGTGGTTCTGTTGGTTGTTACATTGGTTCCATTCTAACATTCCACTCACACCCGCCTCTCCCACCACCTGATCCCCACCAACCCAACCAGCCTGAACCCATCACTTCCCGGCCACTCCATGACCTCAGCAACACTCAGAGAATCATAGAATCACACGGCGCAGAAGAGGCCCTTCGGCCCATCGAGTCTGCACCGATGCATGAAATGCCTTGCCCTGCCCACCTAATCTCGCTTGCCAGCACCTGGTCCGTAGCCCTGAATGTTATGCTGTGCCAAGTGCTCATCCAGGCACTTTTTAGAGGATGTGAGGCAACCCACCTCCGCCACCCTCCCAGGCAGCGCATTCCAGACCGTCACCACCCTCTGGGTAAAAGGGTTTTTCCTCACATTCCCCCCTAAAGTCCTGCCCCTCACCTTGAACCTATGTCCCTCGTAACTGACCCTTCAACTAAGGGAAACAGCTGCTCAAAAAACAAAGAACAATACAGCACAGGAACAGGCCCTTCGGCCCTCCAAGTCTGCGCCGCTCCCTGGTCCAAACTAGACCATTATTTTGTATCCCTCCATTCCGACTCCGTTCATGTGGCTATCTAGATAAGTCTTAAACATTCCCAGTGTGTCCGCCTCCACCACCTTGCCCGGCAGCGCGTTCCAGGCCCCCACCACCCTCTGTGTAAAATACGTCCTTCTGATATCCGTGTTAAACCTCCCCCCGCCCTCACCTTGAACCTATGACCCCTCGTGAACGTCACCACCGACCTGGGAAAAAGCTTCCCACTGTTCACCCTATCTATGACTTTCATAATTTTATACACCTCTATTAGGTCACCCCTCGTCCTCCGTCTTTCCAGTGAGAACAACCCCAGTTTATCCCTGCTCCTTATCCACTCTGTCCATGTTCCTCATAATCTTGAACACCTCGATCAGGTTGCCCCTCATTCTTCTCTGCTCCAATGAAAACTGCCCAAGCCTATCCAACCTCTCTTCATAAAACCTTGAGATAGAGGAACAGATTTCGGCCATTCGGCCCATCGAGTCTGCTCCGCTATTCAATCATGGCTGATATGATTCTCATCCCCATTCTCCTGCCTTCTCCCCATAACCCTTGATTCCTTTATTGATCAAAAACCTATCTATCTCTGTCTTAAAGACACTCAATAACCTGGCCTCCACAGCCCTTTGTGGCAACGAATTCCACAGATTCACCACTCTCTGGCTGAAGAAACTCCTCGTTATCTCCGTTTTAAAGGATCGTCCCTTTAGCCTGAGGTTATGCCCTCTGGTTCTAGTTTTGCCTACGAGTGGAAACATCCTCTCCACGTCCACTCTATCCAGGCCTCGCAGTATCCTGTAAGTTTCAATAAGATCCCCCTCATCCTTCTAAACTCCAACGAGTACAGACCCAGAGTCTTCAACGGTTCCTCATACGACAAGCTCTTCATTCCAGGGATCATTCTTGTGAAATTCCTCTGGATCCTTTCCTCGGCCAGCACATCCTTCCTCAGATACTCGGCCCAAAACCACTCACAATACTCCAAATAGAGCCTTATACAGCCTCAGAAGTCCATCCCTGCTCTTGTATTCCAGCCCTCTCGACATGAATGCTAACATTGCATTTGTCTTCCTGACTGCTAACTGAACATTGAAGAAAAACTTGGACGGGTTCATGGATGAGAGGGTGTGGAGGGATATGGTCCAAGTGCAGGTCAGTGGGACTAGGCAAAAAATGGTTCGGCACAGACAAGAAGGGCCAGAAGGCCTGTTTCTGAGCTGTAATTTTCTCTGGTTCTCTGAACCTGCACGTTAACCTTAAGAGAATCTTGAACAAGGACTCCCGAGTCCCTTTGTGCTTCTGATTGCCAAAGCATTTCCCCAATTAGAAAATTGTCTATGCCTCCATTTCTCCTTCCAATGTTTATAATCTCACACTTTTCCACGTTATATTCCATCTGCCACTTCTTTGCCCACTCTCCGAGCATATCCAAGTCCTTGTGCAGTCCCCCTGCTTCTTCAATACTATCTCTCCCTCTGCATATCTTTCCATCATCTGCAAACTTGGCAACAGTGGCTTCATTTCGTTCTTCCAAATCGTTAATGTGTACTGTGAAAAGTTGTGGACCCAGCACCGACCCCTGAGGCACACCACTAGTCACCGGCTGCCATCCTGAAAAAGACCCGTTTATCCCCACTCTCTGCCTTCTGCCAGTCAACCAATCCTCTATCCATGTCAGGTTCTTACCCTTAACACCACGGGCACTTAACTTATTTAAAAGTCTCCGATGTGGCACCTTGTCAAAGGCCTTTTGGAAATCCAAATAAATCAGGTCCACTGGCTCTCCTTTATCTAACTTCCTTGTTACCTCCTCAAATAACTCTAACAGATTTGTCAGACATGAGCTCCCCTTGACAAAGCTGTGCTGACTCAGTCCTACTTTATCATGCACTTCCAAGTACTCTGCGATCTCATCTTTAATAATGGACTCTAAAATCTTGCCAATGAACGAAGTCAGTCTAACCGGCCTATAATTTCCCGTCTGCTGCCTCCCTCCCTTCTTAAACAGCGGCGTTACATCAGCTAATTTCCAGTCCTCTGGTACCCCCCTAGCTGTTCTGTCTGGAGATAATACACATCTCTTTAACCTGTGTTTAATGTTCCCTCCACCCACATTATCTGTACCTTTAAGACCTGGCTGGCTGTAGAGATTTGCATTCTAATCAGTATTCTGTAACTTGATGTTGTGTCTCTGTGCACTGTTGGAGAACAGATTTTCACTCCATCTGACGAAGGGGCAGCGCTCCGAAGGCTTATGGTATTTGCTACCAAATAAACCTGTTGGACTTTAACCTGGTGTTGTGAGACTTCTTCCTGTGCTTACCCCAGTCCAACGCCGGCATCTCCACATCATGACTACCCTCCCTGCCTCCAGTGATTCTTTTGCTTTTATGCTGTCCTTTACTTTCCTCGTCAGCCATGGAAGCTTCGTCCTCTCTTTAGCAGGTTTCCTCCTCCTTGGGATGAATTTCTGTTGTGCCTCCCGAATAACCCCCCCTCCCGCCCCCCCGCCCCAAAACTCCTGTACTTGCCGTTCCACTGTCTCCCCTGCTCGGCTCCCTTTCCAATCAACTCTGGCCAGCTCCTCCCTCATGTCTTTGCAGTTACCTTTATTTAATTGTCATATTCTTGCATCTGATTCCAGTTTCTCCCTCTCAAGCTGCAGGGTAAATTCTATCATATTGTGGTCACTGCTCTCTCAGGGTCACTTCACCTTAAGTTCCCTAATCAAATCTGCCTCATTACACATCACCAACTCCAGAATTCCCAGTTCCCCAGTAGGCTCTGTCACAAGCTGCTCCAAAAAAGCATCTCTTAGACATTCCACAAATTCCTTTTCTTGGGACCCATCACTACCTACCGGATTTTCCCAGGCCACCTGCAGATTGACGTCCCCCATAATTATTGTAATATTGCCTTTTTATGTGCCTTTCCTATCTCCAGATTTATTTTCTGCCCCTCATCCTGACTACTGCTTGGAGGCCTGTACATAACTCCCATCAGGGTCTTTTTACCATTGTTTCTCCTCAACTCTACCCACAGAATTTCTATGCCTTCTGATCCTGTATCGCTTCTTGCTATTGATTTAACGCCATTCCTTACGAACAATACAACTCCGCCTCCTTTGCCCATCTGCCTGTCCTTCCAATAAGACACCTATCCTTGGATATTTAGATGCCAGCCCTGATCCCCTTGCAGCCACGTCTCTGTGATGCCCACAACATCGTACCGGCCAATTTCAATGTGCGCAACAAGCTCATTTACCTTGATCCATGCATTGCGTGCATTGAGGTACAACACACTCAGTCCCGCATTGACCACCTCCCTTCTCATTCCTGTCACATTTTTTTGCTCTGCCTGAGGTTAGATTCCTGCCACCTTCTATACTCTCTGTTCTATTATGTGGGAGGCCAGGGAGGCCTCGTATCAACAGCTCTTCCGCTCATGGAGGGGACAGAGAACTCGACATTGGTTACTGACGACCGACATTGGTGACTGACGACCGGCGGGAAGACAATCAAACGTTGGTGGGTTCATCGAGGCCTCACTCACCAGAGAGGATCTTAAAACTGCCTCCAGTCCCCAAGCATCAACCCCCAAGGGGTTGTCACTCCCCCTGATCAGGTCTATGTGAGATGGTCATAAGGATCAGGAATGAACTATGGGCTGTATTACATTGTAAATATGCTGTGGATTCTGCACCAAGCCTGGATGAAGTGAATAGAGAAAAATATTCGCAAATGGTTTCAAATGCTGTTGCTGTACCGGGGGTTGTGGGGATGGGGGTGGGGGTGGGGGTAGGGGGGGGGGTGGGGGGGGGGAGGGTGGGGGCGGGGGGGGAGTGGGGGGGAGGTGTTACTTACAGGGGAGAGTGTTATATATGTTGGGGCTTTCTTTAAGTGAACGGGCCATGTGATCTCAGTTGCGGGGTGAACTGTTGGGATCCTCCCAGATTGGGCAGTCAATATTTGGGGTCTTGTGTGAACAGACGGAATAAAGAGTTGTGTCCCTGACACCTGACTGTGGAGTCGATATTGAAGAGAATCCTCAGAACCACAGGACATAAACAAACGGTCTCGATCCCAGTGCTGCACAACTCTCCCAGTCGCTTCAATCCTCTATGACCCCTCTCACACTCTCCTCAAGGTGCTGACTGTCTGTCCCGGTGTCCCAGTGTCCCGCTCTCACACTCTCCTCAAGGTGCTGACTGTCTGTCCCAGTGTCCCCCTCTCCCACTCTCCTCAAGGTGCTGACTGTCTGTCCCGGTGTCCCAGTGTCCCCCTCTCCCACTCTCCTCAAGGTGCTGACTGTCTGTCCTGGTGTCCCACTGTCCCCCTCTCACACTCTCGTCAAGGTGCTGCTGACTCTGTTTAGGTGTCCTCGTGTCCCCCTCTCACACTCTCCTCAAGATGCTGCTGACCCTGTTCAGGTGTCCCGGTGTCCTTCTCCCACACACTCCTCAACTCACCCTTGCCTCCTTACAATCTCACAACAGAAAATGCTTAGAAAGATTGATGTGAAGCTTCTTGATCAGGTTCTTCTGTACATAACACTGAGAGATAATTCTATCTGAAGCCTTAGATTGTACTGTACGTAACACTGAGGGATAGTTGTATCTGAAGCCTCAGATTGTACTATACGTAACACTGAGAGATAGTTCTATCTGAAGCCAAAGATTGTACTGTACATAACACTGAGAGATAGTTCTATCTGAAGCCAAAGATTGTACTGTACATAACACAGAGATAGTTCTATCTGAGGCCTCAGATTGTACTGTACGTAACACAAAGATAGTTCTAACTGACGCCTCAGATTGTACTGTACATAACACTGAGAGATAGTTCTATCTGAAGCCTCAGATTGTACTGTACGTAACACTGAGAGATAGTTCTATCTGAAGCCTCAGATTGTACTGTACAGAACACAGAGATAGTTCTATCTGAAGCCTCAGATTCTACTGTACATAACACTGAGAGATAGTTCTATCGGTTGATGAAGGAAGGACCGTGGATGTCGTCTATATGGATGTCGTCTATATGGATTTCAGTAAGGCATTTGACAAAGTCCCACATGGCAGGTTGGTTAAGAAGGTTAAGGCTCATGGGATACAAGGAGAAGTGGCTAGATGGGTGGAGAACTGGCTTGGCCATAGGAGACAGAGGGTAGTGGTCGAAGGGTCTTTTTCCAGCTGGAGGTCTGTGACCAGTGGTGTTCCGCAGGGCTCTGTACTGGAGCCTCTGCTATTTGTGATATATATAAATGATTTGGAAGAAGGTGTAACTGGTGTAATCAGCAAGTTTACGGATGACACGAAGATGGCTGGACTTGCGGATAGCGAAGAGCATTGTCGGGCAATACAGCAGGATATAGATAGGCTGGAAAATTGGGCGGAGAGGTGGCAGATGGAGTTTAATCCGGATGAATGCGAAGTGATCCATTTTGGAAGAAATAATGTCGGGAGGAGTTATACAATAAATGGCAGAGTCATCAGGAGTATAGAAACACAGAGGGACCAAGGTGTGCAAGTCCACAAATCCTTGAAGGTGGCAACACAGGTGGAGAAGGTGGTGAAGAAGGCATATGGTATGCTTGCCTTTATAGGACGGGGTATAGGGTATAAACGCTGGAGTCTGATGATGCAGCTGTATAGAACGCTGGTTAGGCCACATTTGGAGTACTGCGTCCAGTTCTGGTCGCCGCACTACCAGAAGGACGTGGAGGCGTTAGAGAGAGTGCAGAGAAGGTTTACCAGGATGTTGCCTGGTATGGAGGGTCTTAGCTATGAGGAGAGATTGGGTAAACTGGGGTTGTTCTCCCTCGAAAGACGGAGAATGAGGGGAGATCTAATAGAGGTGTACAAGATTATGAAGGGGATAGATAGGGTGAACAGTGGGAAGCATTTTCCCAGGTCGGAGGAGACGATCACGAGGGGTCACGGGCTCAAGGTGTGAGGGGCGAAGTATAACTCAGATATCAGAGGGATGTTTTTTACACAGAGGGTGGTGGGGGCCTGCAATGCGCTGCCAAGTAGGGTGGTGGAGGCAGGCACGCTGACATCGTTTAACACTTACCTGGATAGTCACATGAGCAGCCTGGGAAAGGAGGGATACAAACGATTGGTCTAGTTGGACCAAGGAGCGGCACAGGCTTGGAGGGCCGAAGGGCCTGTTTCCTGTGCTGTACTGTTCTTTGTTCTTTGTTCTTTGAAGCCTCAGATTGCACTGTACATAGCACTGAGAGATAGTTCTATCTGATGACTCGAGCTAAGACTGTACTATACGTAATGCTGAGAGATTGACCCGTGTGATGCCCTATACTAAGATTGTTCTGTCCATGAGCTGTACATAAGATCTGCTACAACCTGGATTAAGCAGACTATATCAACCCTGATTGACGTTTACTTCATCTAAGAACCACGACCATGATACCCAGAAGACAATAAGATATAAGAGCAGAATAAGGCCATTCGGCCCGTCGAGCCGGCTCCACCAATCAATTCTGGCTGATAAGTTTCTCAAACCCATTCTCCTGCTTTCTCCCCGTAACCCTTGATCGCTGTACCAGTCAAGAACTTATTTATCTCTTTATTAAATACATTCAATGATCTGGCCTCCACAGCCTTGTCTGGCAATGAATTCCACAGATTCACCACCCTCTGGCTGAAGAAATTCCTCCTCGTCTCAGTTCTGAAGTAAGAAGTCTCACAACAGCAGGTTAAAGTCCCACAGGTTTATTTCGAATCACGAGCTTTCGGAATGCTGCTCCTTCATCAGGTGAGTGGGAAACTGGTGTTGTGAGACTTCTCACTGCGCACACCCCAGTCCAACACGGCCATCTCCACATCACATTTCTAAAGGGCCATCCCTTTCCTCTGAGTCTGTGCCCTCGGGTCCAAGTCTCCCCGACAAATGGAAACATCTTCCCCAAGTGCACTCTATCCAGGCCTTTCATTATTCTGTAAGTTTCACTGTTATCCCCTTCCTCATATTTCCAAACTGCATCGAGTATGGACCCCCAGTCCTCAGACGCTCCTCATGCGTCAAGTCTTTCAATTCCCGGATCATTCTTGTGAACCTGCTCTGGACCCTCTCCAAGGCCAGCACATCCTTCCTTAGATACGGGGACCAAAATTGCTGACAATATTCTGAATGTGGTCAGACCAGTGTCTTATAAACCCTCAGCATGACACCCCTGCTTTTGTATTCTCGTCGTCTTGAAATTAACGCGAGCAGAGCGACCTCTGCTATATGGAATTAATATTGACCCTACATTATTTCCAACTTTCCATACCTCCCTGACCCTCAACACCCCATCGAGGCTGTAACTGTTCTCCGTTGGGGATAAAAAGTGTTGGATTGAAGGGGGTTAAGTGAAGCTGTTTGTTTAGTGACTGGAATTGATGTGAGTCTCCATGGATCCGATTAGTGTGCCTGGAGGGATTCCCCTCTTCTATTAATAAGGGATTCCGTTCAATGTGTTGTCCCATTGTGTCAGCGGGAGCGGCACCTCCGACACCAACAGAGATCAGCGGCTCTGGAGAGAGAGGGAGGGAGAGGAGAGATCAGAATCAGGGAGCAATGGATTGGAATCTTCCAACAATGGATCAGAATCTGGGAACAATGAACCGGAATGTTCCAACCAAGGAGAGGAGTTTATTCCATTGGATTTCTCTGTTTACTGCAGATTATTTTTGGATAACTTCAGCTGCTCGGATTGAATATCTACTGTACGTGTTTCAACACTTTTACTATCCCCTCCTGGCGATTGTTGGTGTTCCGGGTAAGTCGCTGGCTGGAATTGGACCGGCCCGACCGCCGCAGGAATTGGAGCAGGCGAGGGGCGGAGAATGGGAAGGTCTGTTGAACACGGGTGGGATTTTGCAGCTTGGGGAAGAGTGAGGCTGGAAAGTCCCGTCCCCTGTGTCTAGTTCCTAATTCTCGAAAGGCTGTTTAACTGTATTGATTTTCTTGTCATTTCCTGTACTGGGTTTGCTGCTCTTGTTGAATCTCTGTATCCGGTTATTAATTCTTTCAGCCACTGACAATTGTCTCAGGGTCTATGGGCTGGGATGTGTTCTGAGTGCTGTGACTTTCCATAGACATGTGACCTCAAACGCTATTCCTTCGTGCGTAAAAGATTGAGACAGAATCCTTTTCACCCTCTGCATATAACACCAGTTCACCCACCCAATCACCAGGCCGCAGAATCAATTTTATTGGTCATATCTGCACAGCAGGATCTCACAGAGAGAGAACATAGTTCATTAAATTTGAAATTTATTCATCAGTGTCACAAGTATGCGAACATTAACATTGCAATGAAGTTACTATAAAAATCGCCGAGTCACCACACTCCAGCGCCTGTTCAGATACACTGAGGGAGAATTTAGCACGGCCAATGCACCCAACCAGCACAACTTTCAGATAGTGGGAGGAAACTGGAGCACCCGGAGGAAACCCACGCAGACATGGGGAGAACATGCAGAATCTGCACAGACAGTGGCCAAGCCTGCAATTGAACCAGGACCTCTGGTGCTGTGAGGCAGCAATGCTATCCCCTGTGCCACCACAAGCTCTCCGAGAGCAACAGGAACACAAACACACAGACACACCCAAACGCACATACATTAATACACACATTTGTTGATCGAAGTAATCAGGTTGTAGACACTCCCACTCACACACAAATTCAAGAAGCAAAATTGCTGTAACACTCCAGAATAACACACACTTAGGAACACTCGTCAGGTACTCTGTTGCTCACACGCAAACACGCACACACACACATGCATACTGGTACAGACAATATAGACACACGCAACACACACACGATAGGGGGGGGGGTCACAGCTACTCCCTGTCCATTGATGGTTGGGTGATCAAGTAAAACCGCGTAACAGCCTGGAACGCAGGCCCACGTCCCATTTCTTGCCTCTTGCAACCTTCACCGGCAATGGATAAACAGCGGATTCAGTCTCCTGCCCATTTCCGGCAAGAGGCTGAATTAATTATTTCAATTTATTTTAAAACAAATTTAAATAACATTAGCGAGCCTGGGATGGAATTGTGCGCCACACTTGCCTTTGCAGCCTCACCGGGAGAGGTTGTGTCCGGTGAGGAAAACAGCTGGCCACATGTATGAGGACGAGTCATGATGACCTCACCGGGAGAACTGAAGGCCATTGAGGACACTGGGCAAGGTCGAGGGCAAAGGTAGGTGCCCATTGGGCAATGCCCACCGGGCAGTACCAGGGAGTGGCGCATGTGGTGGCGGGGCCTACAGGGGCAGAGCCTGAAGGTAACGGGGCCTACACTGAATGTAGTTGCTGGGTCGGAGAGGGTCCCGTTACCAAACTGCCCGCTGTCTGTGAGGTGGGGTGGTCCCCGCTGCCACTCTACACGTGATTGGTGTTGGTAGGAAGGGGGGCATCACTGCCTCTCTGCATGTACAGTGGGGTAGGGAGGGTGTTTCGCTGTCTCTCTGCATGCACAGTGGGGTAGCGTGGGGGGTCTCGCTGCCTCTCTGCATGCACAGTGGGGAAGGAAGGGGGTCTCGCTGCCTATCTGCATGCACAGTGGGGTAGGGAGGGGGGTCTCGCTGCCTCTCTGCATGCACAGTGGGGTAGGGTGGGGGGTCTCGCTGCCTCTCTGCATGCACAGTGGGATAGGGTCGGGGGTCTCGCTGCCTCTCTGCATGCACAGTGGGGTAGGGAGGGGGTCTCGCTGCCTATCTGCATGCACAGTGGGGTAAGGAGGGGGGTCTCGCTGCCTCTCTGCATGCACAGTGGGGCAGGGTGGGGGTCTCGCTGCCTGTCTGCATGCACAGTGGGGTAGGGTGGGGGTCTCGCTGCCTCTCTGCATGCATAGTGGGGTAGGGAGGGATCTCGCTGCCTCTCTGCACGCACAGTGGGGTAGGGAGGGGGGTCTCGCTGCCTCTCTGCATGCACAGTGGGGTAGGGTGGGGGGTCTCGCTGCCTCTCTGCATGCACAGTGGGGTAGGGTGGGGGGTCTCGCTGCCTCTGTGCATGCACAGTGGGGTCGGGAGGGGTCTCGCTGCCTCTCTGCATGCACAGTGGGGTAGGGAGGGGGTCTCGCTGCCTCTCTGCAGGGACAATGGGGCAGGGATGTGTCTCGCTGCCTGTCTGCATGCACAGTGGGGTAGGGAGGGGGTCTCGCTGCCTCTCTGCATGCACTGTGGGGTAGGGAGGGGTCTCGCTGATCTGATCTATATCTGATCGGGGGCTGCTCAGAAAGAGCTGAGGACCCCCGGACTACCTGGGGGCAGCTGTTGTGTTGAAGCGAGCTGCAGCAGCAGAGAGCTGACAGGTGTCTCTCTCAGACCAGGCAGCTCACTGCTGGCTGCAATTGCGCATTTGCAACCACATAGGTTTGGGAGGTGGTCGGTATCCCAGCCAGCGCTGTGAGAGCTGCAAGTGATGGGGCCACTGCTGTGGGTGGCCTAACAGCCATCGAATTTTAACAGCACGAAATGAGGCCATTCGGCCATTATGTCTGAACTGGTCATCAAACACCTATCCAGTCGAATCCCATTTTCCAGCACTCGATCCACAGCCATGTCATAAAGTTTACAGAATGGAAACAGGCCCTTCGGCCCATCTTGTGGATGCTGCCTTTTTTTTTAACCGTTAAAACTAATCCCAATTGCCCACATTTGGCCCATATCCCTCGATACCCATCGTACCCATGTAACTGTCTAAACGCTTTAAAAAAAATAAAATTGTATCCGCCTCTACTCCTGCCTCTGGCAGCTCGTTCCAGACACTCACCACCCTCTGTGTGAAAGAATTGCCCCTCTGGACCCTTTTGTATCTCTCCCCTCTCACCTTAAACCTGTGCCCTCTAGTTTTAGACTCCCCTACCTTTGGGAAAAGATATTGACAATCTAGCTGATCTGTGCCCCTCATTATTTTATCGACCTCTATAAGATCACCCCTCAGCCTCCTACGCTCCAGAGAAAAAAGTCCCAGTCTATTCAGCCTCTCCTTATAACTCAAATCATCAAGTCCCAGTGGCATCCGAGTAAATCTTTCCTGCACTCTTTCTCGTTTAATAATTATATGCTCTGGCGTTTGAGTTGCTGATCTAAATGCCTCTTGTGGTTGTTCCCGCTTCTACCATCCTTTCAGGCCGTGAGCTGCAGATCCCATCACCCTGTGGATGGAAACATTTTCCCTCAAATCCAGACAAAAATCTGCCCTTTACCTTAAAACCACGCCCTTCTGGTTATTGACACCTCTACTAAAGGGAAAAGATTTCTTCCTATCGATGTGCCACATAATTTTGTACATATCACTCAGTTCCCACCCCCCCCCCACCCCCACCTGAAAGCATTCCCCACCACCACCCACTCCACCCGCTCGACCTCCAGCCGTCTCTGCTCTAAGGTAAAAAACCCAGCCGAACCTGCCTCTCCTCATAGCTGAACTCTCCAGCCCAGGCAGCATCCTGGTGAATCTCCTCTCCACCGTCTCCAGTGTAATCACATCCTTCCTGTAGTGTGATGACCAGAGCTGTACACAGTTCTCTTGCTCTGGTCTAATCGGCGTTTTATAAACTTCCATCATCACCTCCCAGCTCTTATATTCTATGCTGCGGCTGCTAAAGGCAAGTATCCTACATGTCGTCTTAACCACCTCATCTACCTGTCTTGCTGCTTTTAGGGATCCACATATCTGCACCCCAAATTCATTCTGGTCCTCTGCACTTCCTCAGACTCGACCGGACATGGTGCATTTCCTTACCCGGATAGTCGTCCCAAATGCATGGCCTCACATTCGTCAGGTGTAAATTACATTTGCCCATTTGACCAGCCTTTCAGTTTCCCCAGCACGGTGGCACAGTGGTTAGCACTGCTGCCCCACAGCGCCAGGGACGTGTGTTCAATTTCTGGCTTGGACCACATCCGTGTGGAGTTTGCACATTCTCCCCGTGTCTGCATGGGTTTCCTTTGGGTGCTCCTGTTTCCGCCCACAGTCCTAAGACTTGTGGGTTAGGTGGATTGGCCAGAATATACTGGACTTAGTGTCAGGGAGAATTGCTTGGGTCAATGCATGGGGTTCAGGGGATATCGCCTGGGTGGGATTGTGCTCAGTGCAGACTCGATGGGCTGAATGGCCTCCTTCTGCACTGTAGGATTCTATGATTCCTGTAATCTAAGGCTTTCCTCCTCAATATTTACCACACCACCAATTTTTGTATCATCTGCAAACTTACTGATCACACCTCACACATTCATGTCTGGACCATCAATGTACGCTACAAACAGCAAGGGACCCAGCATCGATCCCTGTGGAACCCCACTGAACACAGGCTTGCAGTCACAAAAACAACCTTCCACCATCACCCTCTGCCACTCAGCCATTTTGAATATAATTTACCAAATTGACCTGGTTCCAATCGGAATCACTTCCTTGTTCAGTCTTCCATATTTGTCAAAAGCTTTTCTGAAGAACACGTCGACTACGTCGACTGCACTTCCCTCATCTCCTCATCCACTCACCTCCTCAATATATTCCAGCGAATTGTTAGACATGATCTCCCCCTGTCAAAGGAATGCTGACTATTGTTCATAAATCCTTACCTCTCGAAGTGGAGTTTAAATCTGTCCTTCAAATTGTTTTCCAATCATTTCCCTACTCCGGATATGGTGATGATGGAATCCTAAGCGTGATCTCTGCTGCCATCTGAAGTTTTAATGGACCCACATCGCATTCAGATGATCTTATTCTACACCCAAGCTCTGAGTCCAACATTGCATTCTGCACTCTCTCCTTCTCTATGTTCAGGGTTACAGTGTTACAGAGTTCAGTGTAGGGCCAGGGAGATGGTGTCTGTGGACCTGTTGGGGAGGTAGGTGAACTGTAGTGTATCCAGGCAATCTGGGAGGCCGGAATTGATTCATGTCATGACGAACCTTTTGATGCATTTCGTAACATTGGATATACAGTGAAAAGTGTTGTTGCTTGAGTGCCATACAGACAAAGCATACTGTACATAGAGAAGGAGAGAGTGCAGAATGTAATGTTGCAGTCATAGCTAGGATGGAGTAAAAGATCATCTGAATGCAATGTGGGTCCATTCAAACGTCTGATGGCAGCAGAGAAGCTGTTCCTGAGTCGGCAGCATGGTGGCACAATGGTTAGCGCTGCTGTCTCATAGGAACCTGAGTTCGATTCCTGGCTTGGATCACTGTCTGTGTGGAATTTGCACATTCTACCCGTATGTGCATGGGTTTGCTCTGGATGCTCCAGTTTTCACCCACATTCCAAAATGTGCAGGTTCGGTTGATTGGCCATGTTAACTGCCCATTAGCGTCCTGGGATATGTATGTTTGGGGGATGAGCAGGGTACATATGTGGGACTTTGGGGATAGTGCCTGGGTGGGATTGTTGTCGGTGTCGACTCGATGGGTCAAATGGCCCCCTTCGGCACTGTAGTGATTCTATGATTCTATGAGTCGGTTGGTCCATGTCCTCACACATTCTTTATCTTTTTCTCTGATGGAACAAGTGGGAAGAGTTGATGTCCGTGATGCGCTATTCCTGAATTAGGCTGGTTGCTTTTGTGAGGCAACGGGAAGTTTAGACAGAGTTAATGAGTGGGAGGTTGGTTTGAGTGATGGACTGGTCTGCATTCACCAAGCTTTGAAGTTTCTCGCAGTCTTGGACAGAGCAGGAGCCATACCAAGCTAGAATGTTATTTATGGTGCATCTGTAAAGTTTGGTGAGAGTCACAGCTGACATGCCAAATGTCTGCAAACCTCTGAGAAAATAGAGGCGTTCGGAGACTTTTTTAATTATAGGGACGTCATGGAGGAACCAGGAAAGGTTTTTCGTGATGTGGACCCTAAAACGTGAAGCTCTCGACTATTTCAACTTCGCCCCATTGATGTAGATCGGGGCATGTACTCCACTATGCTTCCAAAAGTCGATTTACTTTGTTGACATTGAGGAAGAGATTATTGTTGTCGCCCCAGTTCACCAGATTCTCTGTCTCTTCCTCCGACCCACTGCAGGTGTCATCAGCAAACTTGGACATCGAGTTGGAGGGGAATGTGGCCACACAGTCACCAGTGTATAAGGAGTATAGTAAGGGGCTGAGGACGCAGCCTTACGGGGCACCGCTGTTCAGGAGATGTTGTTGATTGTCCTTAATTTTGCTGTCTATGGATTAGGAAGTTGAGGATCCAATTGCAGAGGCAGGAGCCAAGCCCAGGGCCACGGACTTTGGACATGAGTTTCGTAGGACTAATGGTGTTGCAGGCTGAGCTGTAGTTGATAAACACGAGTCTGTGTTCCAGGGTTCACTGTCGGGCCAGTGAGATGGCATTGTGGACCTGTTGTGGGATGTCGGTGAACTGTCGTGGATCCAGGCAATCTGGGAAGCCGGAACTGATTCATGCCATGACTAACCTTTTGATGCATTTCATAATATTGGATATCAGATTCACCGGACGATTGGCATTAAGGCAGCCTGCTTGGCTTTTCCTTTGGTACTGGCCTTTGATTGAGTTTCACCTGGTGCATAGATTGGCAACCTTCCTGCCGAGAGAGGACTCATGCAGCTGCACTGGTCCAGTAGACCATAGGGAGACAGCAGTAATCGCACTGAGTATTATGGACGATAGCGATTCGCTGAACCATGACGCTTTCTCCCACTCTTGAAAGCAAGCACTGGAAGTTGTGATCTGTGCCAATCGAGTGTGAGATTACTATTTTTTCCTGTGTTGTGCTAACAGTGGTCACAATGCTGTGATCTCCTCTCCAGGGTACAGTTCTGTGTAAATATAATAGAGATTCTGTGCTGTCAAGGCATCAGGATCTCCCTCTGCCAATTGTTAGTATTGTCCAGAGGCAAGGGTCAAACCAGCCCTCTTTGGTACCAGCTCTGTTGCAGGGGTTGTCAGTAAACTGTCTGAGAGACGACAGATTACCATCTACAGGACTCCAGTCTGGATTTTCTGTCAGGGTTTACTCCCTCATCCTTGTAGCTGAGTGAGGGTCAATGTTGTGGACTCTCCGTAAAGCTCTCTCCCAAATGTATACCACTCTGTTGCTACCATGGAGCAGCACGGTGACACAGTGGTTAGCACTGCTGACTCACAGCGTCAGGGACCTGGGTTCAATTCCAGGCTTGGGTCACTGTCTGTGTGGAGTTTGGACCTTCTCCCCGTGTCTGTGTGGGTTTCCTCCGGATGCTCCACTTTCCTCTCACACTGCAAAAGACGTGCTGGATTTTTAAAAACAGATTTCAGTGATTTTATGTGTGTACATTCTTTTTTATTTCAACCCATCCTCAGT
The DNA here is from genome assembly GCF_964213995.1 of Mustelus asterias. NCBI lineage: Eukaryota > Metazoa > Chordata > Chondrichthyes > Carcharhiniformes > Triakidae > Mustelus > Mustelus asterias. The sequence continues at coordinate 73,552 of NW_027591391.1, read as the reverse complement.
CCAAATGATAACTTCTTTCCCTGAATCGTGTCTAATTTTATTCTTTATTTCCCTTCCTGACAGTGAACATAATCACAATTGTGACACTGACGAGCAGAAACTGTGGTCTGTCCAAATGTGTGACTCGTTACCTGGTGGCCATGTCAGCGGGGGATCTGCTGGTCGTTATCCTCGACCTGATATTCAGACACATTCCCATTCTTTATCGGGAACAGTTTTATTTCCTGCACTGGGTCCCCGTGTGTAACATCCACGCCGTCCTGCTTTATGCAGCCACTGACTGTTCTGTCTGGTTCACCGTCACTTTCACCTTTGATCGATTTGTGGCCATTTGCTGCCCCAAGCTGAAGAGTAAATATTGCAGTGAGAAATCGGCGGCTGTGGTTCTGGGAACAGTGACGGTGCTGAGCTGTTTAAAGAACATTTTCTGGTATTTTATGTTATTAAATAGATATTGGCTGGGGAACATCCCCTGGTTTTGTGAGGCCACAGCGGATGTTCTGTTCTCTCCGGTCTGGATAACAATCGAGTTCCTCCACAACATTCTAACCCCGTGTGTCCCGTTCGTCCTGATTCTGCTGCTCAACGTTTTCATCGTCAGACACATTTTCGTGAGCAGCAGAGCCCGCAGGAGACTCCGGGCTCACAGCAGTGGGGAGAATCCCAGAGACCCAGAGATGGAGAGTCGCAGGAAATCCATCATTTTACTGTTTGTTATCACAGCCAATTTCATCCTCTGATGGTCGACATTAATGGTTTATTCAATATGGCGTCGGATGTATTCTTTGGGCTATTGGTCGGTATGGTTAGATAATTTTGTCCTGGAATTGGGCTTCATGCTGCAACTCACAAGTTGTTGTACAAACACTGCCATTTATGCTGTGACACAGACTCACTTCAGGCAGCAGCTAATAAATCTGCTGAAATAGCCCCTTACTTCAATTCTTCAACTCATTAGACACTGAGAGGAAACTACAACCACAAGACCCCTGACTCTTCCTATTGGACAGCCGAACTATAAATAATAAACAGCCTCACAGAGACAGAAAGAGTGACAGATAAAGAGAGAGAGAGGGCAGTGAGAGCAACAGTGAGAATGATAGAGTGACGGAGATTGACAGAGAGAGGGAAGGGCATAAATACATGGAGCGTGACAGATTTTGAAAGAGTTTCTAACAGATACAGTGAAAGAAAAAGAGAGAGTGAGAGACAGAGAGACATAGACAGAAAGGACAGAGCCAGATAGGGACTCCCACAGAGCGAGAAAAACAGGGACAGAGATTGGGGGAAATGGGGAGGGAGATGGACAGGGAATGAGAAAGGGAAACAGAGGGAGACAGATGGGAGAAAGCAATGAGAGAGGGAGACAAAGACGGAAAGGGAGACAGAAAGGGAGGCAGAGAGAAACAGAGACGGAGACAGAGAGTGTCAGCGAATTTGAAACAGTGAGACTGAATGAGTACAATGGACACGGCAAGAGCAAAAGACAGAGTGAGGTAGAGAGAGAGAAAGACAGAGAAATAAGAAAAGGGGGACAGAGAAGGAGAGGGTGAAGGAGAGTGAGACTGAGAGGGGGGAGGAGACACAGAAGAAGAGTGGAGAGAGAAGGTGAGTGAGGGAGATGCAGAGAGACAGTATGAGACACAGAGAAACAGGCAGAGAGAGAGACAGAGAGACAGGGGGATACAGAGAGAGGGATGCACAGAATGACAGAAAGAGACAGAGAGAGAGACATACATAATGACTTTAACGATAACCATCAGGTGGAGTTATTGGAATATGAGCTCCCTGATTGAGACAGTTCATGCTATCCAATCCGGGAGCCCTGCAGACGTATATAATATGGTGTGTCTAGGTTACCGGAACTCAGGGTGTGTACACTCTGGGTGTGGATGTGATGGACTGGTGGTTCTATCACTAGACTATTAATATAGAAACTCAGCTCATGTTCTGTGCACCCGGTTCGAATCCCGTCACAGCAGATGGTGGAATTTGAATAAATATATCTGGAATTCAGAATCAGCTGGTGACCATGAAAGCATTGCCGATTTTCGGAAAAAACATCTGGTTCAGCAATGTCCCAGGGAAGGAAATCTGTCGTCCTTATGTGGTCAGGACTAAATGCGACTCAAAGTGGTTGACACTTAATTGCCTTCTGAACATGGGCAACTAGGGAAGGGGAATAAATGCTGGGTGGCCAGCGACACCCAAGTCCCAAGAGTGAATACAAATACTTTGTACTGGGAAATTTTAAACAAACGGTAAACTGTTTCTCACAGCTGGATAAATACCCAATCCCTCTGATTGAGGACTGAGCTTCAAAGCTGGCAGGAGGATTCATGTTTCCAATTATGAACTTATTCACGTGCACTTACACTGACAGCGAGGTGAGGTTTCCCAGCGATATTCAACCATTCATACTCAGAGGAAGTTTATAAAGTGTCAAATGTAGGCTTACATTAACACTGCAATGAAGTTAATGTGAAAATTGCCTAGTTGCCACACACTGGTGCCTGTCCGGGTACACTGAGGGAGAATTGAGCATGGCCAACGCACCTAACCAGCACGTCTTTCAGACTGCGGGAGAAAACCGGAGAAACCAGATGAAACCCAGGCAGATACGGTGAGAATGTGCAGACTCCGCACAGACATTGACCCATGCCAGGAACTGAACCCAGGTCTCTGGCGTTATGAGGCAGCAGCGCTAACCACTGTGACACCTCGTCAATGGTGACAGTTCGGGGAAAGAAATTCCAGAAGTACCTGCATGGCGGTGCAGCCCATAACATTGGCCCATATCCAGCTGTGGGCTTTATTACTGTCCGCCTACCATTATCCAGGAGGCTGAGTCACTGACGCCAATGCCTTGAGTTGGCTACGATTAACAGACACTTGTCGTACCCACAATGGAAGAGATGGTAATCATGGACTTTTTCAAAACTCTCCCAGTGGCTGCCAATAATATTCGGCTGTGGAGGCAAAATTACCTATTCCTGAATGAATTGAAGCAGCGAGTGCTGATGGGGGAATCCAAAAGGCCATTACAGCCTGAATTGCACCCATATTGGAATGGCAGAGAGCAGCCGACTGTGGAAGATGGCACACGCCTATGGGGTTCAAGAGTGACATCCTGAGCCAGGGTCACCATCCCATGGTGAACTTTACCATGGCCACCCAGGAGTGGCAAACTGAAGATCCTCCAAGTTGCCCTGTTGGTGGCCAGGTATGGGGACGGATATTTGCTCGTGGGTCAGTGTTGGCAATATCAACAAGGGCAGAACTATCACCAGTCACTACTCTTCACACTTGGGAATGGCCAGGACGGCCATAGACGTGGCTGCACATGGACAGTGCCGGTCCGTTCATGGGTTCTATGTTCCTGGTAATGGTAGATGCTGATTCAAAATGGATGGCCGTACATAGGGTGAGTTACTCAAACACAAGGACAAGAGTGCAGAAACTTCACACCTCTTTCTTGACACCCGGGATCCCGGAAATGTTAGTTTCTGAAAATGGACCACCCTTCATCAGCCAGGAATTTGTGCATTAGATGAAGTTGATCAGAAATTAACACGTTAGGATAGTGTCATATTACCCATCATCCAACGGCCTGGCAGAAGGAGCGGCCCAAACAGTAAAAGCAGGTTCAAAAAAACAGCCCACAGCCTCCTTGGACACCAAACCATCCAGATTCATCTTCAATTACAGGACAACACCCCCCAAACCACCCCCCCTCCGCCCCACCCCTCCCCTCCCCCCGACCACCCATTCAACTGCCAGAATAGCCCCAGCAGAGTTGGTCATGAGAAGATGACTCCGCCCAGGTTTGAGTCTGATATTCCCAAGGGTCGGAGGTTCGCAAGGCATCAAGACACCCAGTGTTGATCCCATCAGCCGGGACAGGCACCTAAAGGCAGATGATAGGTTATTGGTAAAGAATCATGGCAATGGATCCGCGTGGTTATGAGGCACGGTCGAGTCTGGAACAGGGACAGTTTCCTATCGAGTCCGCTTGGGAGATACCATCCTGTGGGAATGCTTCAATCATCTGCAAGCCATGAAGCCCCAAGCCGTGCCTGAACAATCAATTCCCAGCACACCGGGAACTTTGGAAAGAATTCCAGGCACTCCGGCTCCTGTTCTCCATCTCCGCCAGTGGGAACCTCGGAGTCTGAAATGGACACAGTGGGTTTAGCCTCTCGATCACATTGTCACCCGATAAAGGGAACTTGGGCCACACGCTCATGGTGGAAGAGGCGAGCTCCGGTCTGCTGAACCCCACTCACTTCCGAGGCTGAGCAGCAGGAACCGGACCCAGCATTGAAACTCCAAAAAAGGCTTCCAAAGTGGTCAGCCCTCGGCGGTTACTCAGACCTAGAGGGGGAGCGGGTGCAATGACTTCAATCAGGTTCATGAGTTGGACACGGGCAAATATAAACTACCGATCTGAGGCCTGTGAAATGTGCCCACTCAGGGAGCTCCACAGAGTGCAAGCTGCAGAGAGTGAAGCACTGAGAGTTGGGGTAAGTGTGGGAGTTTAGGGAAGTGGGCGGAGATGTATTGCTGTGTCTTGTGTCCCTTACTGCCCGGTCCCTTACGACCAGGTCCAGTGTGGGTAGGTGTCGACAAGACATTACAGTTCAGAAAGTGACGTGGGACCAATGGAAGCAGCGGTAAGGTGAGTAAGGCCTTGGAAGGAACACTCAGGGAATTTTCTGAGTTGCTCCTGCTGACGTGATCGCTTCAGGAAGGGCTCCCAATGTTGTTAATGTTCTGGGGACCCGTGTTCGAATCCGGTCACAGCAGCTGGTCGAATTTGAATTCACTAAAAATATCTGGAGTCAAAAATCTACTGATGACTATAAAACCATTCTCCATTGTCGGAAAACCCCATCTGGTTCACAAACGTCGTTTAGGGAAGGAAACCTGCCGTCCTTATCAGGTCTGGCCTACATGTGGCTCCAGAGCCACAGCAATGTGTTTAACTCTCAACTGCTCTCCAAGGTCAACTCGGGACAGGCAGTAAATGCTGGTCAGCCAGGGACGCCCATGTCTTTCGAATGATTAAACAAACAGGTTTGTGACACTGGCTCCCTGTGCGGACGTGGGCGGGAGCTGCAAGGAGGCTGAGCAACTGAACAATAGCACGGGGGATCAGGGAGCCATTCAAGAGGGAGGAGAAAAGGGAAATACAGTTATAAATGGGGATAGTTCATCAGGGAAATAGACACTTTTCTCTGTGGCTAGGATTGAGAGTCCCGAAGGCTGTGTTGCCTGACCGGTGCTCCGATTCGGGACATCTCATCTGGGCTGTTGGGGAACATGGAGCTGGAGGGGATAGATTCAGTTGCTGTGGTCCACGTTTTTGAATTTACTGCAGATTAAATCTGAAATTGGAGTCACAATTATAGGACCCGAATGGATTCAGTGTATTTCCAGAGATAAAGAGGGGGAACTATATCCCAGGAGAGAGTGGAACAGCCCGGAGAGACACTCTAACATTTGGAATTGAATCATTGAAAGGTCACAGACAGGTGAAAGATAACGCTGAGGCAACGTGGGATCTTGAGAGTTGTGTTTTAGATGACAATACCTTTGGTGGGTAGCATAGCCTCGAATGTTACAAATTAATTAATGTGATCAGCATTGTCCATTCTTTGATTGGTAGCAATTCAATCTCAGAAATAAATATATTCCACAACCTCAATCAATGTCGTCACGTGTTTGTTAATTTGAAGAAACTCGAAGATGAGCGATTTTGCAATGTCAGTCTCCCAGAGGGGATACCACAGGGTACATATGAATGTCCTTGGGAATGTATCATCACGGAATTAACACAGAGATTACCTGCAGAGCGAAGGGACACATTACTTCACGCTGATATCCTTCCTGTATCTCCCACCACGAACCCTATAGTTATGCCCCCTTGTAATTGCTCCATCCACCCGAGGAAATAGTCTTTGAACGTTCACTGTATCTATCCCCTTCATCATTTTATAATCCTCTATTAAGTCTCCCGTCAACCTCCTCTGATCCAGAGAGAACAGCACTAGCTCCCTCAACCTTTCCTCATAAGACCTACCCTCCAAACCAGGCAGCATCCTGGTAAATCTCCTCTGCACTCTTTCCAGCGCTTCCACATCCTTCTTATAGTGAGGTGACCAGAACTGCACACAATATTCCAAATGTGGTCTCACCAAGGTCCTGTACAGTTGCAGCATAACCCCACGGCTCTTAAACTCCAACCCCCTGTTAATAAAAGCTAACACACTATAGGCCTTCTTCACAGCTCTATCAACTTGAGTGGCAACCTTCAGAGATCTGTGGATATGGACCCCAAGATCTCTCTGTTCCTCCACAGTCTTCAGAATCCTACCTTTGACCCTGTAATCCACATTTAAATTTGTCCTACCAAAACGAATCACCTCACATTCATCAGGGTTAAACTCCATCTGCCATTTTTCAGCCCAGCTCTGCATCCTACCTATGTCTCTTTGCAGCCTACAACAGCCCTCCACCTCATCCACTACTCCACCAATCTTGGTGTCATCAGCAAATTTACTGATCCACCCTTCAGCCTCCTCCTCCAAGTCATTGATAAAAATCACAAATCGCAGAGGACCAATCATTGATCCCTTTGGCACTCCGCTAGCAAGCTGCATCCAGTCCAAAAATTCTCCGTCCACCACCATTCTCTGTCTTCGATCAGACAGCCAGTTACCTATCCAATCGGCCAACTTTCCCTCTATTCCACACCTCCTTCCTTTCATCATAAGCCGACCGTGGGGGATCTTATCAAACGCCTTACTAAAATCCATGTATATGACATCAACTGCCCTACCTTCATCAACACACTTAGTTACCTCCTCAAAAAATTCTATCAAATTTGTGAGGCACGACTTGCGCTTCACGAATCCGTGCTGACTATCCCGGAATAATCCGCATCTTTCTAAATGGTCGTAAATCCCATCAATTTACCAACCACCGAAGTAAGACCAACCGGCCTATAATTACCAGGGTCATTTCTGTTCCCTTTCTTAAACAGAGGAACAACATTCGCCACTCTCCAGTCCTCTGGCACCATCCCCGTGGACAGTGAGGACCCAAAGATCAAAGCCAAAGGCTCTGCAAACTCAACCCTTGCCTCCCAAAGAATCCTCAGATATATTTCATCAGGCCCAGGGCACTTATCAACCTTCAATTTATTCAAAACTGCCAGGACATCCTCCCTCCGAACATCTACTTCCTCCTGCCTATTAGCCTGTAACACCTTCTCTTCCTCAAAAAAAGGTGAAGAAAATGACCCACCTGATCCATGGAGCTATTGGTGTTCCTGGTAAGTGACTATTACCCTTGTAGTTGTCTAAATCCGTGTGTGAGCTGCTCTGTGCTGCTTCTCTGTGACTGATCGCATGTCAGCATTTGACAGACACATGATCAGTGAGAAGATATACTGATCCCAGTAAACCTATCGTCAGCGCAGGGGACGTTGGAGCTGGAGGATTTATCAATGATTTCATAACTCAGCACTTGGAAGGCAGTGGGAAAATCAGACAAAGTCAGCATGGATTTACACGTGGGAAATCTTGTTTGAAGAATCTATTGGAATTTTTTGAGGATGCAATCAGTAGAGTTCACTGAGGAGAACCAGTGGATGTGGTTTATTGAGACTTTCAGAAGGCTTTCGACAAGGTCTCACGTAACAGACTGCCAAGTGAAGTGAAAGCACATGGGAATGCAGGCAATGTTTTGAGATGGATAGAAAGCTGGTTCGCAGATAGAAAGCAAAGAGTTGGCAATAAATGGGCCTTTTTCTGATTCGCAGTCGGTGTCTAGTGGGGTACCGCAGGAATCTGTGCACGGACCCCAACTGCTCACATTATATATTAATTATTCTGAAAATGGAACTAAATGTATCATCTCCAAATTTACAGATGATAAAAGGTGTGTGAGGGTGAGCTATGAGAAGCATGTGGACATGCTTCAGTGTGATTTGAACAGGCTCAATGTCTGGGCATGTGCAAAGCAGTTGCAGTAAAATGTGGGTAAATGTGAGGTTATCCACTTTAGCAGCAATAATAGGAAGGCAGATTATTATTTGAATGGGTGTAAATTGAGAGAGGTGGATACTCAGCGAGACCTTGGTGTCCGTGTGCATCAGTAACTGAAGGTAAGCGTGCATGAAAAGTGAGAGGGCATGGGATCCAAGGTGCTGCTGCCCTGTGGATCCAGAACTGGCTTGCCCAAAGGAGGCAGAGAGTGGGTATAGCTGGGCCTTTTTCTAAATGGAGGTCGGTCACCAGTGGTGTGCCCCAGGGGTCTGTTCTGGGACCCATGCTGTTTGTCATTTTAATAAATGACCTGGATGAGGAAGTGGAGGGATGGGTTGGTAAGTTTGTCGACGACACGAAGGTTGGTGGGGTTGTGGATAGTCTGGACGGATGTCAGAAGTTACAAAGGGACATAGATAGGATGCAAGACTGGGCGGAAAAGTGGCAGATGGACTTCAACCCAAATGAATGCGTAGTGGTCCATTTTGGCAGGTCAAATGGGATGAAGGAGTACAATATAAAGGGAAAGACTTTTAGTACTGTAGAGGATCAGAAGGACCTTGGGGTCTGTGTCCATAGGACTCTAAAATCGGCCCAGCAGTTGGAGGAGGTGGTTAAGAAGGCGTATGCTGTGCTGGCCTTTATCAATCGAGGGATTGAGTTTAGGAGTCCGGGGATAATGATGCAGCTATATAAGACCCTCGTCAGACCCCACGTGGAGTACTGTGCTCAGTTCTGGTCGCCTCATTACAGGAAGAATGTGGAAAAGATTGAAAGGGTGCAGAGGCGATTTACAAGGATGTTGCCTGGATTGAGTGGCATGCCTTATGAGGATAGGCTGAGGGAGCTCGGTCTTTTCTCCTTGGAGAGACGTAGGATGAGAGGAGACCTAATAGAGGTATATAAGATGTTGAGAGGCATAGATCGGGTGGACTCTCAGAGGCTTTTTCCCAGGGTGGAAATGGCTGCTACGAGATTTTACCAGGTTTAAGGTGCTGGGGGGTAGGTACAGGGGAGATGTTAGGGGGAAGTGTTTCACCCAGAGGGTGGAGGGCGAGTGGAATCGGCTGCCGTCAGTGGTGTTGGAGGCAAACTCAATAGGGTCTTTTAAGAGACTGTTGGATGAGTACATGGCACTTAATAGGATGGAGGGTTATCGGTAGGCCTAAAAGGTAGGGATATGTTCGGCACAACTTGTGGGGCTGAAGGGCCTGTTTTGTGCTGCAGTTTTCTATGTTTCTATGTTTCTATGTACAACAGGCAGTTAAGAAGACAACTGTAATGCTGACCTTCATAGGGATAAGATTTGAGTCCAGGAATAGAGATGTGTTACTGCAGTTGTACAGGGTATTGCTGAGGCCACACTTCGAGTATTCTGTGCAGTTTTGGTGTCCTTATCTGAGGAAGGATGTCCTTGCTATAGAGGGAGTACAGCAAATGTTTACCAGGCTGATTCCTGGGATGGCAAGTCTGTGATACAAAGAGAGACTAAGTCGGTTCGGGCTTTATTCATTGCAGTTCATTAGAGTGAAACATATAAAATTGGAACAGGTTTAGATAGGGTAGATTCAGAAAGAATGTTCCTGATGCTCAGGGAGTTGAGGACTAGGGTTCATGGTTTGAGGATAAGCATCAACCTTTTAGAACAGAGGTGAGGAGAAATTTCTCCACTCTGATGATCTATGGACTTCATTACCACAGAAAGTAGCTGAGGCCAAAACCTTTGGCGATTTCAGGAAGAAATTATATATAGCTCTTCGGGCTAAAGGGATCACGGGATATGGGAGCAAGGGATGATCAGGATATTGAAGTTGATGATCATCCATGATCAAACTGAATGTCGGAGCTGGCTCCAAGGGCCGAATGGCTGGCTCCTGCTGTTCCTATATTTCAATGTTTCTTTGATTGTGAACCTGGAGTGAGTCGGAACCTGGTGCGGGCCTGAACCTGGAGTGTGTCTGCACCTGGAGTGTGTCTGAACCTGGAGTGTGTCTGAACCTAGAGTGTGTCTGAACCTGGAGTGTGTCTGAACCTGGAGTGTGGCTGAACCAGGCACGGGCCTGAACCTGGAGTGTGTCTAAACCTGGAGTGTGTCTGAACCTGGAGTGTGTCTGAGCCTGGAGTGTGTCTGAACCTGGAGTGTGTCTGAACCTGGAGTGTGTCTGAACCTGGAGTGTGTCTGAATCTGGAGTGTTTCTGAACCTGGAGTGTGTCTGAACCTGGAGTGTGTCTGAACCTGGTGCAGGCCTGAACCTGGAGTGTGTCTGAACCTGGAGTGTGTCTGAACCTGGAGTGTGTCTGAACCTGGTGCGGGCCTGAACCTGGAGTGTGTCTGAACCTGGAGTGTGCCTGAACCTGGAGTGTGTCTGAACCTGGAATGAGTCTGAACCTGGATTGTGTCTGAACCTGGTGCGGGCCTGAACCTGGAGTGTGTCTGAACCTGGAGTGTGTCTGAACCTGGAGTGTGTCTGAACCTGGAGTGTGTCTGAACCTGGAGTGTGCCTGAAACTGGAGTGTGTCTGAACCTGTAGTGTGCCTGAACCTGGAGTGTGCCTGGACATGGAGTGTGCCTGAACCTGGAGTGTGTCTGAACCTGTAGTGTGCCTGAACCTGGAGTGTGCCTGAACCTGGAGTGTGCCTGAACCTGGAGTGTGTCTGAGCCTGGAGTGTGTCTGAACCTGTAGTGTGTCTGAACCTGGAGTGTGTCTGAAGCTGGAGTGTGCCTGAACCTGGAGTGTGCCTGAATCTGGTGCGGGCCTGAACCTGGAGTGTGTCTGAACCTGGAGTGTGTCTGAAGCTGGAGTGTGCCTGAACCTGGAGTGTGCCTGAACCTGGTGCGGGCCTGAACCTGGAGTGTGTCTGAACCTGGAGTGTGTCTGAAGCTGGAGTGTGTCTGAACCTGGAGTGTGCCTGAACCTGGTGCGGGCCTGAACCTGGAGTGTGTCTGAACCTGGAGTGTGTCTGAACCTGGAGTGTGTCTGAACCTGGAGTGTGTCTGAACCTGGAATGTGTCGGAACCTGGAGTGTGTCTGAACCTGGAGTGTGTCTGAACCTGGAATGTGTCTGAACCTGGAGTGTGTCTGAACCTGGAGTGTGTCTGAACCTGGAATGTGTCTTGACCTGGCACGGGACTGAACCTGGTGCGGGCCTGAACCTGGAGTGTGTCTGAACCTGGAGTGTGTCTGAACCTGGAGTGTGTCTGAGCCTGGAGTGTGTCTGAGCCTGGAGTGTGTCTGAACCTGGAGTGTGTCTGAACCTGGATTGTGTCTGAACCTGGAGTGTGTCTGAACCTGGTGCGGGCCTGAACCTGGAGTGTGTCTGAACCTGGAGTGTGTCTGAACCTGGAGTGTGCCTGAACCTGGAGTGTGTCTGAACCTGGAGTGTGTCTGAACCTGGAGTGTGCCTGAACCTGGAGTGTGTCTGAACCTGGTGCGAGCCTGAACCGGGAGTGTGTCTGAACCTGGAGTGTGTCTGAACCTGGAGTGTGTCTGAGCCTGGAGTGTGTCTGAGCCTGGATTGTGTCTGAACCTGGAGTGTGTCTGAACCTGGAGTGTGTCTGAACCTGGAGTGTGTCTGAACCTGGTGCGGGCCTGAACCTGGAGTGTGTCTGAACCTGGAGTGTGTCTGAACCTGGAGTGTGTCTGAACCTGGTGCGTCCCTGAACCTGGTGATTGGTTGGACAGGTTGATTGAGTGATTTTGGTGTGGGATATGAACCTGGAGATGTTCTGAACCAGATGAGGCTGCACAACTGATGATAATTTGAAGACAGGTGGGGTGGAAACCCGGGGAGGATTTGAAACCGGGGAGATCACTCCCACATCCCTCACACAAACAGCCTAACCTGTCCTCACCACCCAAACCTGCCCCCAAAACACTACCCCAAAATCCCCAAAAACTCTGAACATATTCCAAATGCTCCTTATGACCGCCTGTATCCTTTATTCCCCGTACCATAAGACATAGGAGCAGAATGAGGCCACTCGGCCCATCGATTCTGCTCCGCCATTCAATCATGGCTGATATTTTTCTCATCCCCATTCTCCTGCCTTTTCCCCAAAACCCCTGATCCCCTTATTAATCAAGAACCTATCTATCTCTGTCTTAAAGACACTCAATGACCCGGCCTCCACAGCCTTCTGCAGGCAAGGAGGTCCATGGATACACCACTCTCTGGCTGAAGAAATTCCTCCTCATCTCTGTTTTAAAGGATCGTCCCTTTAGTCTGAGGTTGTACCCTCTAGTTCTAGCTTTTCCAACTCGTGGAAACATCCTCTCCACGTTCACTCTATCCAGGCCTCACAGCATTCTGTAAGTTTCAATAAGATCCCCCCTCATCTTTCTAAACTCCAACGAGTACAGACCCAGAGTCCTCAATGACAAGCTCTTCATTCCAGGGATCATTGTTGTAAATCTCCACTGGACCCTTTCCAAGGCCAGCACATCTATCCCTTAGATACAGGGCCCAAAACTGCTCACAATACTCCAAATGGGGTCTGACCAGAGTCTTTGCAGCCTCGGAAGTACATCCCTGCTCTTGTATTATCGCCCTCTCGACATGAATGCCAGCATTCCACTTGCCTTCCTAACTGCCAACTGAACCTGCACGTTAAGCTTTAGAGAATCTTGAACAAGGACTCCCAAATTCCTTTGAGCATCTGATTTTCTGAGCATTTCCCCATTTAGAAAATAGTCTATGCCTCCATTCCCCCTTCCAAAGTGCATAACCTCACACTTTTCCTCATTGTATTCCATCTGCCACCTCTTTGCCCACTCTCCTAACCTGTCCAAGTCCATCTGCAGCATTCCCCCCCCGCCCTCTCCCCCTCCCTCAATACTACCTTTCCGTCTGCATATCTTTGTGTCATTTGCAAACTTAGCAACAGTGCCTTCATTTCGTTCTTCCAAATCGTGGCTGCAGGGATGGTGTAGGAGGGAGGGTTTCAGTTATGTGGGTAATTGGAGCATATTCTGGGGAAGGTGGGACCTGTACAAACAGGATGGTTTGCACCTGAACCAGAGGGACACCAATATCCTGGGAGGGAAATTTGCTACGGCTCTTCGGGGGTTTTAAACTAATTTGTGAGGGGGATGGGAAAAGGAGCTGTAGTCCAGAGGCCAGTGTTGAGTGCAGTGAGGTACTGAGGAGGGTAGCAAGGTCGCAGGAGTGTACCGGCAGACAGGAAGGTGGGTTGAAGTGTGTCTACTTCAATGCAAGGAGCATTCAGAATAAGGTAGGTGAACTTGGAGCGTGGATTGGTGCTTGGGACGACGATGTTGTGGCCATTACGGAGACATGGTTAGAACAGGGACAGGAATGGTTGTTGGAAGGTCCAGGGTATAGATGTTTCAGTAAGAGTAGGGAAGGTGGTAAAAGAGGTGTAGGAGAAGCATTGTTAATTAAGGATAATTTAACAGTTGCAGAAAGGCACTTCGAGGGGGATCTGCACACTGAGGTAATATGGGCTGAAGTTAGAAATAGGAAAGGAGCGGTCACGTTGTTAGGAGTTTACTATAGACCCCCAAATAGTAATAGAGATGTGGAGGAAGAAATTGCAAAGCAGATTATGGATAGGTGTGGAGGTCACAGGGTAGTTGACATGGGTGACTTTAACTTTCCAAATATTGATTGGAACATTTATAGGTCGAATGATTCGGATGGGGCAGTTTTTGTACAGGAGGGTTTCCTGACACAATATGTGGATAGGCCGACAAGAGGTGGTACCACATTGGATTTGGTACTGGGAAATGAAACGGGACAAGTGTTAGATTTGTTTGTGGGAGAGCACTTTGAAGATAGTGACCACAATTCGGTGTCTTTCATTATTGCAATGGAGAGGGATACGGCCGTACAGCAGGGCAAGGTTGATCATTGGGGGAGGGGTAATTATGATGCGATGAGGCAAGAATTAGGGAGCATAAGATGGGATCAGAAACTGTCAGGGAAAGGCACAAATGAAAAGTGGAGCTTGTTCAAGGAACAAATACTGCGTGTCCTTGATAGGTATGTCCCTGTCAGGCAGGGAGGAAATGGCCGAGTGAGGGAACCATGGTTCACAAAAGAGGTTGAATGTCTTGTCAAGAGGAAAAAGGAAGTGTATGTAAGGATGAGAAAACAAGGTTCAGTTGGGTCGCTTGAGGGTTACAAGGTAGCAAGGAATGAGCTAAAAAAAAGTGCTTAGGAGAGCTAGGAGGGGGCATGAGAAGTCCTTGGCGGGTTGGATCAAGGAAAACCCCAAGGCTTTTTACTCTTATGTGAGGAATAAAAGAATGACCAGGGTGAGGTTAGGGCCGGTCAAGGACAGTAGTGGGAACTTGTGCATGGAGTCAGAAGAGATAGGAGAGGCGATGAATGAATACTTGTCTTCAGTGTTCACCAAGGAGAAGGGCCATGTTTTTGAGGATGAGAGTGTGATACAGGCTGATCGGCTGGAAGAGGTAGATGTTCTGAGGGAAGATGTATTCGCAGTTTGGGTTGAAGTCCATCGGCCACTTCTCCGCCCAGTCTTGCATCCTATCTATGTCCCTCTGTAACTTCTGACATCCCTCCAGACTATCCACAACCCCACCAACCTTCGTGTCGTCGGCAAACTTAACAACCCATCCCTCCACTTCCTCATCCAGATCATTTATGAAAATGACAAACAGCAAGGGTCCCAGAACAGATCCCTGGGGCACTCCACTGGTGACCGACCTCCATTTAGAAAAAGACCCATCTATACCCACTCTCTGCCTCCTTTGGGCAAACACAGTAAGAAGTTTAAGAACACCAGGTTAAAGTCCAACAGGTTTATTTGGTAGCAAAAGCCACACAAGCTTTCGGAGCTCCAAGCCGGGTTGGACTTTAACCTGGTGTTGTTACACTTCTTACTGTGTTCACCCCAGTCCAACGCCGGCATCTCCACATCATGACTTCCTTTGGGCAAGCCAGTTCTGGATCTACCGGGCAGCAGCCCCTTGGATCCCATGCCCTCTCACTTCTTCTAGAAGCCTTGCATGGGGGACCTTATTGAACGCCTTGCTAAAATCCATATAAACCACATCTACTGCCTTCCCTTCGTCAATGTGTTTAGTCACATTTTCGAAGGAGTCCACCAGGCTCGTAAGGCACGATCTGCCCTTGACAAAGCCATGCTGAGTATTCTTGAGCATAATTAACCTCTCTAAATGCTCATATATCCTGTCCCTCAGGATCTTCTCCATCAGGTTACCAACCACTGAGGTTAGACTCACCGGTCGGTAATTACCTGGGCTATCCCTGTTCCCCTTCTTGAAAATAGGAACCACATCCGCAATCCTCCAATCCTCCGGCACCTCTCCTGTCTCCATTGATGACGCAAAGATCATCACCAGAGGTTCTACAATCTCTTCCCTCGCCTCCCACAGTAACCTGCGTTACATCCCATCCATACCCGGCGACGTATCTATAGGTAATCTATAGGATGGTGATTCTATAGGTAGGATCAAGGAAAATCCTAAAGCTTTCTATAGGTATGTCAGAAATAAAAGAATGACTAGGGTAAGATTGGGGCCAGTCAAGGACAGTCGTGGGAAGTTGTGCGTGGAGCCTGAAGAGATAGGAGAGGTGTTAAATGAATATTTTTCATCAGTATTCACAAAGGAAAAAGACAATGTTGTCGAGGGGACTACTGAGGTACAGGCTATTGGACGAGACGGCATTGAGGTTCATAAAGAGGAGGTGTTAGCAATTCTGGAAAGTGTGAAAATAGATAACTTCCCTGGGCCGGGTGGGATAGCAAATGTTGGCCCCTTGTTCAAGAAGGGGAGTAGAGACAACCCTGGTAATTATAGACCGGTGAGCATTACTTCTGTTGTGGGCAAAGTTTTGGAAAGGATTATCAGAGATAGGATTTATAATCATCTAGAATGGAATAATTTGATTAGGGATAGTCAACACTGTTTTGTGAAGGGGAGAACAAGAACAATACAGCACAGGAACAGGTCCTTCGGCCCTCCAAGCCCGTGCCACTCCCTGGTCCAAACTAGACCATTCTTTTGTCTCCCTCCATTCGCACTCTGTTCATATGGCTGTCTAGATAAGTCTTAAACGTTCCCAGTGTGTCCGCCTCCACCACCTTGCCTGGCAGCGCATTCCAGGCCCCCACCACCCTCTGTGTAAAATATGTCCTCCTGATATCTGTGTTAAACCTCCCCCCCCTCACCTTGAACCTATGACCCCTCGTGAACGTAACCACCGACCTGGGGAAAAGCTTCCCACAGTTCACCCTATCTATGCCTTTCATAATTTTATACACCTCTATTAAGTCTCCCCTGATCCTCCGTCTTTCCAGGGAGAACAACCCCAGTTTACCCAATCGCTCCTCATAACTAAGCCCCTCCATACCAGACAACATCCTGGTAAACCTCCTCTGCACTCTCTCTAAAGCCTCCACGTCCTTCTGGTAGTGTAGCGACCAGAACTGGGCACAGCATTCCAAATGCAGGCGAACCAACGTTCTATACATCTGCAACATCAGACCCCAACTTTTATATGTAAGGGACTGAGGAAGATTTGTGGGGAAGACGTTTACCAGTGTTCTTTGTCCCAAGTGGGTTTCAGTGTCCTGTTTGCCGGGCGGGTGCTGTGAACAGGATGCTGTTGGTTTAGTGATATGGGCTGGGCCAATGGGATTGCTCTGGGGGCGGGAGGAAAAAAAGGCGCCAGGAAGTGAAGCAGCTGTGGAGTAAGGCAGAGCTGAAGAGGGAGAAAAGCAGAGAGAGAGCTTTTCCCAGGCAATGAGAATTCGGTTTGGAGTGAGAGGCAGCCAGGCGTTCCCCTGCCTGTTCTTTTCATTACTGCCGAGGAGGACAGCCTTCAGCGCATTCGACCTACGTTGCTGCACGGATAGCTCGTGGCACCTCTGCCTCCTGCGGCATCATCTTCCACACGTGTGTCTCTTCTGGACTGTGTGTGGGTGTCGTGAGTAACTGGTGGGGACTATACAATCCAACTGAGTTTCCCCATCTGTGCACCAACGGTTATAGATCAGAGCTCACTGTTATATGTCTGTTAATTATATGTGTTATTAAATTTATTTTTGATATCCCGATTACAGTGGGTAACAGTCCTCACTGTACAGTCCTCACTGACATTTATGGGTAAACAGGGAATTAGCCAAATCAACATCAACCGCGAGGAATTCAGGATCCTGTTGATTGAATATTTAAATAGCAGCCCCATATAGTGGTCAGCAGGGGGTTACATTTGTACACTGTGCCCCGTACAGTCAGGGCCGCCACGCAGTACCCGAGGACATCCACCGAGTGGGACTTTGAAGCCATGGAGATCTTTTGCATCACTGGCAGTACTGAAAGGGCGTAGCGACTCACTGTGTTAGGGTGAATAAAGCTCTCCGTACTCCCACAGTCAAATAAACAGTTTGTAATGCGACCATTGTGGTGAACCATAGATGGTTACCACTATGGCTACTTGTACATATGTTACTCTTGTTACTGTTGGGGTTAGGGTTGGGGTGTTCCACCTGTTAGCATTGTTCTGTGGTACACTCCGGTTGGCTCCGCCTTCTTATAGGAGAATAAAGGTCACTGCTACTTCCTAGTGACCCTTAGCCTGGGATAGTATTGTTAAGCAGTATGCTCTATTCTTGTTGCGAATAAAAGCCTTTTTTCCCGGGTACGATCTAGCCTCCCGAGTGGATTAATCGCGCAACAACCATTTACCTCGATGTCCGTTATGGACCTGGCGAGTTGGTGAGGCCTGGATTGGTGCAGCGTAACCGAAGCCACCGTTGATTTTACGACGCGGCTGACGGCGCCCAAGACGGCAGCGCACACGGCTCACACGCGGCTGATGGCATCCAAGATGGCGGCCCACATGGCCCCCCACGCGGCTGATGGCGTCCAAGATGGCGGCCCCCGCGGGTCCCACGCGGCGCTACTGGGCTTGGAGATCGATTTTGCCCTGCATACCTTCACGTAAAGGCCCTTCTTTCCACACTCGGAGTAGATCGCATCCTTCGTCGGGCAGCATTGTCGGGGGTGCTTCCCCAGGCCGCAGAAGTAGCCCTTTGGGCCTCCGGAGACTGCCGCAGCGGTCGGGTCATTGGTGGGACGTGGCGTGGCGTAGGCCTGCGGCCCTCCCGAGCACAGAGGTGGCGGCGACCGCGGTGTCCACGATGTGCCCCCGTGGTCGGGGGTGTAGGCCTTGGGATTACGGAAGGCCACCTCTAACGAGTCGGCAGGCGCCACAGTCCTTTGTTGGTCCAGCCCACCCTGTTCCAGCAGTCGTTGTCGGATATAGTTTGACCTGATACCCGTGACATCGGCATCTCTGATTCACTCCTCAGTGTTTTGGGTGGCTGTTACGGCCTTGCAGTTGCAGGCCCTGCCAAGTGCTCGCAACGCACACAGGAATTGATCGCCTGAATCTCCCGGCTGTTGTCTGCGAGTAGCCAGAATATGTCTGGCGTTGATTTCATTAGACTGTTTGTTGTACAGGCCTTTTAAAAGTTCGTTCGCATCGTTGTATGTTTCAGCGTCTCTAATCATCGAGAATACTTGATCGCTTACCCGGGCATGGGGCACATGGAGCTTGTCGGCTTCGGTCCAGACGACGGAGGCAGAGGCGGTGAGGAAAGTTTCGAAACAGTGCAGCCAGTGATCGAAGCTGTTAGAGGCTCCGACAGCTTGAGGATCCAATTCGAGTCTGTCGGGTTTTAGTGTCTGCTCCATCCCAAAACTTTTGCTAATAAAATTGATGCACTATCAATCGAGCAAAGACTAGTTTGTATTCAAGAACAAATAGGCTTTTATTCGCAAAAGACTTGGAGCGCACCCATGCTGATGAACTGGTCCAGAGGCTGAGGCAGGGGGTGGGGAGCAGTCACCTTGAAACCTGGACCAGGGGGGGAGGAGTCCCAGGCAGGGTCGGCAGGGGCATGCCCAGGCATGTCACACACACACAGGCAATAAGCTAACAGTGGTTTACCACAGTACTCTGTACTCTGGCCCTTTACTGAAGGCATTCACTGAGTTCACCACAGTCTTTGTACTCTGTACTCTGGCCCTTTACTGGACCCATTCACTGTGTTCTCCACAGTCTCTGTACTCTGTACTCTGGCCCTTTACTGGACACATTCACTGAGTTCTCCACAGTCTCTGTACACTGTACTCTGGCCCTTGACTGGAGCCATTCACTGAGTTCTCCACAGTCTCTGTACTCTGTACTCTGGCCCTTTACTGGACCCATTCACTGAGTTCTCCACAGTCTCTGTACTCTGTACTCTGGCCCTTTTTGATTTTCGTCTTCGGTTTTTCTGTCTTCCACTTTTCCTTTTGCTGCTTTTAGTTTCTGTCCCCACTTTACTTCCCTCTGACTTCCTGCATCGGTCCCCATCCCCCTCCCACATTAATTTAAACCCTCTCCAACAGCACTCGCAAACACTCCCCTCAGGACATTGGTTCTAGTCCTGCCCAGGTACAGGCCGTCTGTTTTCTACTGGTCCCATCTCCTTCAGAACCGGTTCCAATGTCCCAGGAATTTGAATCCCTCCATCTTGCACCATCTCTAAAGCCACGTATTCACCTTGGCTATCCTGACATTCCTACTCTGACTAACACGTGGCACTGGCAGTAATCCTGAGATTACTACCTTTGAGGTCCAACATTTTAGTTTAACTCCTAACTCCTTAAATTCAGCTTGTAGGACTTCATCCCATTTTTTACCTATCGTGTTGGTGCCTATATGCCCCACGACAGCTGGTTGTTCACCCTCCCCCCTCCAGAATGTCCTGCAGCTGCTCCGAGACACCCTTGACCCTTGCACCAGGGAGGCAACATACCATCCTGGAGTCTTGTTTGCATCCACAGAATCACCTGTCTATTCCCCTTACAATTGAGTCCCCTATCACTATAGCTCTGCCACTCTTTTTCCTGCTTTCCTGTCCAGCAGAGCCAGCCATGGTGCCATGAACCTGGCTGCTGCCACCTTCCCCCGGTGAGTCATCTCCCCCAACAGTATCCAAAATGGTATATCTGTTTTGGAGGGAGATGATTGTAGGGGACCCCTACACTGCCTTCCGACTCTTCCTCTGTCTGGTGGTCACCCATTCTCTATCTCTCTCAGTAACTGTTACCTGCGTTGTGACCAACTCACTGAGCATGATATCCACGGCTTCCTCAGCATCGTGGATGCTCCAAAGTGAATTCATCCGCCGCTCCAGAGCCGATAAGCGGTCTAACATGTGCGTCAGTTGGACACACATGATCTGACTGACCGTGGCACTGTGGTATAGGAAGCTGTTCAGTGGGCCGTGGGGGGAGGTGAGGGGTTGGGATGGGAGAGACACAGAGTAAATTAGTGGGAGTAAGTGACAGTATAGTGAGAGGGATTGATGATGTGAAGATGCCGGCGTTGGACTGGGCTAGGCAACGTAAGAAGTCTCACAACACCAGGTTCAAGTCCAACAGGTTTATTTGGTAGCACGAGCTTTCGGAGTGCTGCTCCTTCATCAGAGGGATTGACAATTTTCTCTGTAACAAGGAGTCAGAGTGCAGTTGACTGTGTTGCCTGCCCCATGCCAGAGTTCAGGACATCTGGATGGAGATGACCGTGGTTGTGAGGAGGATCCCATTGTTGTGGACCATGTCGGTACCAATGACATAGGTAGAATGAAGAAGCAACTTCTGCACAGACATTATCAGGAAATAGACACTGAATTAAACAACAGAACGCACAAGGTTATAATCTGGAGATGATTACCTCAGCCACGTGCAAATTGGCATAGCGCACATCACATTCGAGGAATGAATATATGGTTTGAAAGACTGGTGGAAGAGGTAAGTTTCAGCTTGTGGGACATTAAAATCAGTTCTGGAGAAAGTGGGGGCTGTACCGTTGGGATGATCTACATCTGAACCTGCTGCCAGCAACGTTCTTGCAAACGACATAACTAGGGAAGGAGAGAGGGCTTTAAACTCAAAAGAGGAAGGGATGGTTCTGGAGCGGAGGATATGATCACCATACCGACCTAACACATCTTTTAATGAATTAGTTATCCTTTAACTGTTCCACAATTAAGGCTGTCTGTTGAACGAATCTGTCTGCTTCCCAATATGGCAGGCGTCGTTTTTTTTTTGAAAATGGCTTTTGTTAATTCAGCTACAATATGTAATACCATTAATTCAAACTACATAAAGATAGTCACACTAAAACAACTGATTTTGAAACTACCAACAATGGTGAAATATGCTTCAAGCATAAAAACTTCTTAAGGTCAATAGTCGGAGGTGAGGAATCCCATTGCAGTCCATTGTCCGCACTCCCTGTTCTCTGGGACGTGACCACATGGACACCAGTTCTTGCGCTGCAGCACGGGGAAGTCATTGTCATTTAAATGCAGCCCAAGGATTTGCCAAACAAAATGTCATCACACACTTCATTAATCCCCATCTGGAGTTTTGATTTAAGCCTGAACATCACAACTCAGGATACATTGGCTCTGGAGGGGGGTGCAGGAGGATATCAGAGAACTAACAGGTCAAAATATCACAACATGTGTTGCATAGATGAAGTCTGGTGTTTAAAATGTTTTTTGAAGATGATAGATTGGACAGGGAGAATTTGTTCCCTCTGGAAGGGGGGTGGGGGGTTGGTGGGGGGGAGTGGGGGGGTTGGGGGTAGGGGGAGGGGTGGGGGGGTGGTGGCGGGGGGGGTTGGGGGGTGGGGGGGTTGGGGGTAGGGGGAGGGGTGGGGTGGTGGTGGCGGGGGGGGTTGGGGGGTGGGGGGGAGGGGGGGTGGGGGGGTGGGGGTGGGGGGGTTGGGGGTGGGGGGGTTGGGGCGGGGACGGGGGGCGGGGCGGGGGTGGGAGGGGCGTGGGTGGGTTGGGGGAGGGTGGGGGGGGGGGTGCTGTTGGAGGAGGTGACGTCCTGTAATTGAAGATGAATCTGGATGGTTTGGTGTCCAAGGAGGCTGTGGGATGATTTTTTGAACCTGCTTTTACTGTTTGGGCCGCTCTTTCTGCCAGGCCGTTGGATGATGGGTAATATGACACTGTCCTAACGTGTTAATTTCTGTTCAACTTCATCTAATGCACAAATTCCTGGCTGATGAAGGGTGGTCCATTTTCAGAAACGAACATTTACGGGATCCCGGATGTCAAGAAAGAGGTGTGAAGTTTCTCCACTCTTGTCCTTGTGTTTGAGTAACTCACCCTGTGTACGGCCATCCATTTTGAATCAGCATCTACCATTACCAGGAACATAGACCCCATGAACGGACCGGCACTGTCCATGTGCAGCCACGTCTATGGCCGTCCTGGCCATTCCCAAGTGTGAAGAGTAGTGACTGGTGATAGTTCTGCCCTTGTTGATATTGCCAACACTGACCCACGCGCAAATATCCGTCCCCATACCTGGCCACCAACAGGGCAACTTAGAGGATCTTCAGTTTGCCACTCCTGGGTGGCCATGGTAAAGTTCACCATGGGATGGTGACCCTGGCTCAGGATGACACTCTTGAACCCCATAGGCGTGTGCCATCTTCCACAGTCAGCTGCTCTCTGCCATTCCAATATGGGTGCAATTCAGGCTGTAACGGCCTTTTGGATTCCCCCATCAGCACTCGCTGCTTCAATTCATTCAGGAATAGGTAATTTTGCCTCCACAGCCGAATATTATTGGCAGCCACTGGGAGAGTTTTGAAAAAGTTCATGATTACCATCTCTTCCATTGTGGGTACGACAAGTGTCTGTTAATCGTAGCCAACTCAAGGCATTGGCGTCAGTGACTCAGCCTCCTGGATAATGGTAGGCGGACAGTAATAAAGCCCACAGCTGGATATGGTCCAATGTTATGGGCTGCCCCGCCATGCAGGTACTTCTGGAATTTCTTTCCCCGAACTGTCACCATTGACGAGGTGTCACAGTGGTTAGCGCTGCTGCCTCATAACACCAGAGACCTGGGTTCAGTTCCTGGCTTGGGTCACGGTGCGGAGTCTGTACATTCTCACCATATCTGCATGGGTTTACTCTGGTTACTCCGGTTTTCTCCCGCAGTCTGAAAGACGTGCTGGTTAGGTGCGTTGGCCATGCTCAATTCTCCCTCAGTGTACCCGGGCAGGCATCAGTGTGTGGCGACTAGGCGATTTTCACATTAACTTCATTGCAGTGTTAATGTAAGCCTACATTTGACACTTTATAAATTTTAAACTTCCTCTGAGTATGAATGGTTGAATATCGCTGGGAAACCTCATCTAGCTGTCAGTATAAGTGCACGTGAATCAGTTCATAATTGGAAACAAGAATCCTCCTGCCAGCTTTGAAGCTAAGTCCTCAATCAGAGGGATTGGGTATTTATCCAGCTGTGAGAAACAGTTTACCGTTTGTTTAAAATTTCCCAGTACAAAGTATTTGTATTCACTCTTGGGACTTGGGTGTCACTGGCCGGCCAGCATTTATTGCCCATCCCTAGTTGCCCATGTTCAGAGGGCAATTAAGTGTCAACCAATTTGAGTCGCATTTTGTCCTGACCACATAAGGACGACAGATTTCCTTCCCTGGGACATTGCTGAACCAGATGTTTTTTCCGAAAATCGGCAATGCTTTCATGGTCACCAGCTGATTCTGAATTCCAGATATATTTATTCAAATTCCACCATCTGCTGTGACGGGATTCGAACCCGGGTGCACAGAACATGAGCTGAGTTTCTATATTAATAGTTTAATGATAAAACCACCAGTCCATCACATCCACACCCAGAGTGTACACACCCTGAGTTCCGGTAACCTAGACACACCATATTATAAACGTCTGCAGGGCTCCCGGATTGGACAGCATGAACTGTCTCAATCAGGGAGCTCATATTCCAATAACTCCACCTGATGGTTATCGTTAAAGTCATTAAGTATGTCTCTCTGTCTCTTTCTGTCTATCCCTCTCTCTGTATCCCCCTGTCTCTCTGTCTCTCTCTCTGCCTGTTTCTCTGTGTCTCACACTGTCTCTCCGCATCTCCCTCACTCACCTTCTCTCTCCACTCTTCTTCTGTGTCTCCTCCCCCCTCTCAGTCTCACTCTCCTCCTCCCTCTCCTTCTCTGTCCCCCTTTTCTTATTTCTCTGTCTTTCTCTCTCTCTACCTCGCTCTGTCTTTTGCTCTTGCTGAGTCCATTGTACTCATTCAGTCTCACTGTTTTAAATTCACTGACGCTCTCTGTCTCTGTCTCTGTTTCGCTCTGCCTCCCTTTCTGTCTCCCTTTCCGTCTTAGTCTCCCTCTCTCATTGCATCTTCCTATCCAGCTCCCTCTGTCTCCCTTTCTCATTCCCTGTCCACCTCCCTCCCCATTTCCCCCAATCTCTGTCCCTGTTTTTCTCCCTCTGTGAGAGTCCCTATCTGTCTCTGTCCTTTCTCTCTGTCTCTCTCTGTCTCTCCCTCTCTCTTTTTCTTTCACTGTATCTGTTAGAAACTCTTTCAAAATCTGTCACGCTCCATGTATTTATGCCCTTCCCTCTCTCTGTCAATCTCCGTCTCTCTATCATTCTCACTTTTGCTCTCATTGCCCTCTCTCTCCCTTTATCTGTCTCTCTCTCTGTCTCTGTGAGGCCGTTTGTTATTTATACTTTGAAAGTCCAATAGGAAGATTGAGGGGTCTTGTAGTTGTAGTTTCCTCTCAGGGTCAAATGAGTTGAAGAATTGAAGTAAGGGGATATTTCAGCAGATTTATTAGCTGCTGCCTGAAGTGAGTCTGTGTCACAGCATAAATGGCAGTGTTTGTACAACAACTTGTGAGTTGCAGCATGAAGCCCAATTCCAGGACAAAATTATCGAAAAGTACCGACCGATAGCCCAAAGAATACATCCGACGCCATATTGAATAAACCATTAATGTCGACCATAAGAGGATGAAGTTGGCTGAGATAACAAACAGTAAAATGATGGATTTCCTGCGACTCTCCATCTCTGGGTCTCTGGGATTCTCCCCACTGCTGTGAGTCCGGAGTCTCCTGCGGGCTCTGCTGCTCACGAAAATGTGTCTGACGGTGAAAACGTTGAGCAGCAGAATCAGGACGAACGGAACACACGGGGTTAGAATGTTGTGGAGGAACTCGATTGTTACCCAGACCGGAGAGAACAGAATAACTGCTGTGGCCTCACAAAACCAGGGGATGTTCCCCAGCCAATATCTATTTAATAACATAAAATACCAGAAAATGTTCTTTAAACAGCTCAGCACCGTCACTGTTCCCAGAACCACAGCCGCCGATTTCTCACTGCAATATTTACTCTTCAGCTTGGGGCAGCAAATGGCCACAAATCGATCAAAGGTGAAAGTGACGGTGAACCAGACAGAACAGTCAGTGGCTGCATAAAGCAGGACGGCGTGGATGTTACACACGGGGACCCAGTGCAGGAAATAAAACTGTTCCCGATAAAGAATGGGAATGTGTCTGAATATCAGGTCGAGGATAACGACCAGCAGATCCCCCGCTGACATGGCCACCAGGTAACGAGTCACACATTTGGACAGACCACAGTTTCTGCTCGTCAGTGTCACAATTGTGATTATGTTCACTGTCAGGAAGGGAAATAAAGAATAAAATTAGACAGGATTCAGGGAAAGAAGTTACCATTTGGACTGAGGATGGGTTGAAATAAGAAAGAATGCACACACATAAAATCACTGAAATCTGTTTTTAAAAATCCAGCACGTCTTTTGCAGTGTGAGAGGAAAGTGGAGCATCCGGAGGAAACCCACACAGACACGGGGAGAAGGTCCAAACTCCACACAGACAGTGACCCAAGCCTGGAATTGAACCCAGGTCCCTGACGCTGTGAGTCAGCAGTGCTAACCATTGTGTCACCGTGCTGCTCCATGGTAGCGACACAATGCTATACATTTGGGAGAGAGCTTTCCGGAGAGTCCACAACATTGACCCTCACTCAGCTACAAGGATGAGGGAGTAAACCCCGACAGAAATTCCAGACTGGAGTCCAGTAGATGGTAATCTGTCGTCTCTCAGACAGTTTACTGACAACCCCTGCAACAGAGCTGGTACCAAAGAGGGCTGGTTTGCCCCTTGCCTCTGGACAATACTAACAATTGGCAGAGGGAGATCCTGATGCCTTGACAGCACAGAATCTCTATTATATTTACACAGAACTGTACCCTGGAGAGGAGATCACAGCATTGTGGCCACTGTTAGCACAACACAGGAAAAAATAGTCATCTCACACTCGATTGGCACAGATCACAACTTCCAGTGTTTGCTTTTGATGCGCGATTAATTCACTCGGGAGGCTAGGACGTACCCGGGAATAAAGGCTTTTATTCACAACAAGGACAGAGCATACTGCTTAACAATACTATCTCAGACTAAGAGCTACTGGGAAGTAGCAGTGACCTTTATACTCCTGTAAGAAGGCGGAGCCAAACGCAGTGTACCACAGAACAATGCTAACAGGTGGAACACCCCAACCCTAACCCCACCAGTAACAAGAGTAACATATGTACAAGTACCCATAGTGGTAACCATCTATGGTTCACCACATTCACCCCTCCTTTAAAAACAAAGGCCGGTGGGGTAAGGAGACAATACGAACTGTCCATATGTTCACAAGTTCAGCTGTATCGGCGGTCCGCACCGTCTCTGCGACCTCCGCAGTACCGGCTCCAGTGTCGGTTCTGGTGACCGTGGTGACGACCCTTTCTCCGAGGTGGTGTCCAGTGACTCCTCCAGTTCCTCACACACCTGTGGGCCTCGAGGTGGCGACAATCTCCTGGACTCAGGCAAGCTGTACACGGGAGTAAGAGGATTAAGTTGAGGTCCCGATGCTGCCCGCGCCGTGTCAGGAGGGGAGAGAATGGGCCAAGGAGTCCTAACCAGGGGTGAGGGAGTGACGGGGGTTTCCAGGTCCCCTGCAGGCGCCAGATCTCTGATAGAGACCGTGTCCTCTCGCCCGTCAGGATATGCCACATAGGCATATTGAGGGTTGGCATGGAGGAGGTGGACCTGTTCAACCAAAGGGTGGGACTTGCGGGCCCTAACATGCCGCCGCAGGAGGACAGGTCCTGAGTACGTCAACCAAGACGGCAGTGAGGTCCCAGAGGAAGACTTCCGAGGGAAGGTAAACATCCGCTCATGTGGGGTAGCACAGGAGGGACCGGATTGAATGGAGCGCATCAGAAAGTACCTCTTGCCAACGGGAGACTGGAAGACCCCTGGACCTTAACTCCAATAAAACAGCCTTCCAGACTGTAGCGTTTTCTCTCTCGACCTTTCCACTAACCCTGGGGTTATAACTCGTAGTCCTACTTGAGGCAATTCCTTTAGAGAGCAGGTATTGCCTCAAGTCGTCGCTCATAAATGACGAACCCCTATCACTGTGGATATAACTGGGGTAGCCGAACAGGGTAAAAAGACTCCGCAGGGCTTTGATGAGCGTGGCAGAGGACATGTCAGAACAGGGGATGGCAAAGGGGAATTGGGAGTATTCGTCAACCACGTTGAGGAAATACACATTCCGATCTGTCGAAGGAAGGGGGCCCTTGAAGTCGACACTCAGTCGTTCAAAAGGGCGAGTGGCCTTAATGACGTGTGCCCTGTCAGGCCGACAGAAGTGCGGCTTGCACTCTGCGCAGACCTGGCAACTTCGAGTTATCGACCTGACATCCTTTATGGATTCGGGCAGATTCCGAGCCTTTACAAAATGGAAGAGCCGAGTGATCCCCGGATGGCAGAGATCATTGTGGAGGGCCTGTAACCGGTCCTCCTGCACACTGGCACATGTTCCACACGACAGGGCATCTGAGGGCTCATTGAGCTTCCCCGGACGGTATATGATATCATAGTTGTAGGTGGAGAGTTCGATTCTCCACCTCAAGATTTTATCATTCTTAATTTCACCCCTTAACGTGTTGTTGAGCATGAAGGCCACGGACCGCTGGTCCGTGAGCAGGGTAAACCGTTTGCCAGCCAAATAATGGCGCCAATGCCGTACGGCCTCCACAATGGCCTGAGCCGCTTTCTCCACAGAGGAGTGCCGAATTTCAGGGCCTTGGAGGGTGCGAGAGAAAAAGGCGGCAGGCCTGCCCGCCTGGTTAAGTGTGGCGGCCAGGGCGAAATCAGATGCATCACTCTCCACCTGAAAGGGGATGGACTCATCGACAGCGTGCATCGTGGCTTTTGGATTGTCGGCTTTTATCCCTTCAAAGGCTAGGCGAGCCTCTGCTGTCAGGGGGAAAGAAGTAGATTTTATGAGCGGACGAGCTTTGTCCGCGTAATTGGGAACCCACTGTGCATAGTACGAGAAGAAGCCTAAGCATCTTCTCAGTGCTTTGATGCGAGTGGGTCGGGGAAGTTCAAGGAGGGGACGCATACGGTCTGGATCGGGGCCGATGACCCCGTTTTCCACCACGTATCTGAGGATTGCTAGGCGGTGCTTGCTGAATACGCACTTCTCCTTGTTATAGGTCAGGTTCAGGAGAGCCGCAGTTCGTCAAAACATCTGAAGGTTGGCGTCGTGGTCTGCTGGTCATGGCCGCAGATAGTGACATTGTCCAGGTACGGGAAGGTAGCCCATAGCCCGTTTTGGTCCACCATTCGGTCCATCTCACGCTGGACGACCGAGACCCCATTAGTGACGCCAAACGGGACCCTTACGTAGTGGTAGAGACGACCATCCGCCTCAAAGGCCGTATACCTTCGGTCCTCTGGGCGAATGGGGAGCTGGTGATAGGCTGACTTCAAGTCAATGGTGGAGAACACCCAGTACTGCGCAATCTGGTTGACCATGTCAGATATGCGCGGGAGAGGGTACACGTCTATGACCATCCGGGGCTTGTCTCCAGTCTTGACCACCACGACTTGTGCTCTCCATGGGCTAGTGCTAGGTTGAATGATCCCTTCCCTGAGGAGCCGCTGAACCTCAGTTCGAATAAAGATCCGATCCTCAGCGCTGTAACGCCTGCTCTTAATTGCGATGGGCTTGCAGCCTGGCACGAGATTTTCAAATAAAGACGGCGGGGTGATTCTGAGTGTCGAGAGACTGCACGTGGAGCGCGCTGGGCAATTTGGAGGCTGCTGTTCTCCCACTGAAAGTGGAGGGAGTGGCCCATCGTACTGCAGGGTCACACTCCTCAGGTGGACCATAAAGTCTAGTCCCAGGAGTATCGGAGCGCAAAGGTGCGGTAACATGAGGAGCCTGAAGTTCTCATAAACTGTGCCCCGCACCGTTAGGTTTACCACACAGCTCCCAAGAACGGTAACAGATCGGGACCTCGACGCCATAGAAATTGTCTGTCTGACAGTCTGTACTCAGAGACCGCACCGTTTCACGGTGTCTGGATGAATGAAACTCTCTGTGCTCCCGCTGTCAAACAGACAATGTATCAGGCGTCCGTTTACCTCTATGTCCATCATGGACTTGTCGAGTCTGTGAGGCTTGGCCTGGTCCAGGATGATTTAACGCCACCGTTGAATCTTGAGTGCACCTGCAGGCAGCTTAGATGGTCGATGATGATGACCCCTGCTAGTCGTCTGCGGTCGGGGTCGACCAAAATGGCTGCGCCCATGGATCGCACGTGGTCAATGGCGTTGAAAGTGGCGGCACTCGCAGGTCACACGTGTCTTGCGTCGTCATCCTCAGGAATGGCGGCGCTCATGAATCACATGTGGTTGAAGACCTCAATGAAGCCGGAGACGAGGAGACAGATCCTGGAGTGTCACACGCAGCACTGCTTGGCTTGGAAGGTGGTTTCGCTCGGCACACTTTAGCATAGTGCCCTTTCTTCCCACACGCGGAGCAAAATACCGTTCTGGCCGTACATCGCTGACGAGGGTGCTTTGCCAATCCACAGAAATAGCATCGTGGGCCACCTGGAGCTGCCGCCGCCGTCAGGTCCAAGGTTGAAAGCACGATCGCGCAGTTGCTAGGAGCCGCTGGGTAGAGTTGAGTCGGTGGCTGTGCGTGCCACAATGTTCCCACGTGGTCGGTGGGATAAGTTTCAAGACTTCTGGAGGCCCTTTCCATCGCATCAGCCAATTCCACCGTCTTAGCTAGGTCGAAGTTACCTTGCTCTCGCAGCCGCAGGCGAATAGAGGATGAGCTGATTCCTGCCACGAACGCATCTCGGATCAGATCGTTAGTATACTGGGCCGCCGACACTGGCTTGCAATTGCAGGCTCTGGCTAGCTGCTGAAGTTCGCGCAGGTACTGTGCCGTCGTTTCGCCGGGCTGCCGCCGTCGAGTGGCTCGTCGGTGCCGAGCATGAATCTCGTCTGGCGGTTTGTTGTACAGCTTCTTAAGTAGTTCGATGGCCCCTTTGTAGTCTTGGGCATCACGGATTGTTGCACGCACAGTGTCGCTTACCCTTGCGTGGAGGACCCGCAATCTATCGGCGTCTTTTTGGATTGCTGTTGAGGCGTCGATAGAATCCTGGAAACACTTCAACCAATGGTCGAAATTGTTCGACGCTCCAGCGGCACGTGGATCAAAGGTAAGCCGATCGGGTTTTAACATTTGCTCCATGGTTTTTTTTTCTCTTCAACCAAAATTTGTTGCTAATCAAATTGATGTGCGATTAATTCACTCGGGAGGCTGGATCGTACCCGGGAAATAAAGGCTTTTATTAGCAACAAGAATGGAGCATACTGCTTCACAATACAATCCCAGACTAAAGGGTCACTAGGCAGTGACCTTTATACTCCTATAGGTAGGCGGAGCCAACCAGGGTGTACCACAGAACAAGACCAACAGGTGGAACACCCAACCCTAACCCCAACAGTACCAAGAGTAACATATGTACAAGTACCCATAGTGATAACCATCTATGGTTCAGTACCCATAGTGCTAACCATCTATGGTTCACCACAGGCAGCGAGACCCCTCCCTACCCCACTGTGCATGCAGAGAGGCAGCGGTACCCCCCTCCCTACCCCACTGGGCATGCAGAGAGGCAGCGAGACCCCCTCCCTACCTCACTGTCCATGCAGACAGGCAACGAGACCCCCCTTCCTACCAACACTAATCACGTGCAGAGTGGCAGTGGGGACCACCCCACCCCACAGACAGCGGGCAGAGTGGTAATGGGACCCTCTCCCACCCAGCAACTACGTTCAGTCTCGGGCCCGCTCCCTTCAGGCTCCGCCCCTGTAGACCCCGCCACCTCATGCCCCACTCCCTGGTACTACCCGGAGGGCATTGCCCAAGGGGCACCTACCTTTGCCCTCGACCTTGCCCGGTGTCCTCAATGGCCTTCAGTTCTCCCGGCGAGGTCACCATGACTCGTCCTCATACATGTGGCCAGCTGTTTTCCTCACCGGACCCAACCTCTCCCGGTGAGGCTGCAAAGGCAAGTGTGGCGCACAATTCCATCCCAGGCTCACTAATTTCATTTAAATTTGTTTTAAAATGAATTGAAATAATTAATTCAGCCTCTTGCCGGAAATGGGCAGAGACTGAATCCGCTGTTTATTCATTGCCGGTGAAGGTTGCAAGAGGTGAGAAATGGGACGTGGACCTGTGTTCCAGGCTGTCACGCGGTTTTACTTGATCACCCCACCATCAATGGACAGGGAGTAGCTGTTATCCTGCCACCGCCGCACCCCCCCTACCGTGTGTGTGTTGCGTGTGTCTATATTGTCTGTACCATTATGCATGTGTGTGTGTGCGTGTTTGTGTGTGAGCAACAGAGTACCTGACGAGTGTTCCTAAGTGTGCGTTTTTCTGGAATGTTACAGCAATTTTGCTTCTTGAATTTGTGTGTGAGTGGGAGTGTCTCAATCTGATTGCTTCTATCAACAAATGTGTGTATTAATGTATGTGCGTTTGGGTGTGTCTGTGTTCCTGTTGCTCTCGGAGAGCTTGTGGTGGTACAGGGGATAGCGTTGCTGCCTCACACCACCAGAGGTCCTGGTTCAATTGCAGGCTTGGCCACTGTCTGTGCAGATTCTTCATGTTCTCCCCATGTCTGCGTGGGTTTCCTCCGGGTGCTCCAGTTTCCTCCCACTATCTGAAAGTTGTGCTGGTTGGGTGCATTGGCCGTGCTAAATTCTCCCTCAGTGTACCTGAACAGGCGCTGGAGTGTGGTGACTGGGCGATTTTTACAGTAACTTCATTGCAATGTTAATGTTCACATACTTGTGACACTGATGAATAAATTTCAAATTTAATGAACTATGTTCTCTCTCTGTGAGATCCTGCTGTGCAGATATGACCAATAAAATTGATTCTGCCGCCTGGTGATTGGGTGGGTGAACTGGTGTTATATGCAGAGGGTGAAAAGGATTCTGTCTCAATATTTAACACACGAAGGAATAGCGTTTGAGGTCACGTGTCTATGGAAAGTCACAGCACTCAGAACACATCCCAGCCCATAGACCCTGAGACAATTGTCAGTGGCTGAAAGAATTAATAACCGGATACAGAGATTCAACAAGAGCAGCAAACCCAGTACAGTAAATGACAAGAAAATCAATACAGTTAAACAGCCTTTCTAGAATTAGGAACTGGACACAGGGGACGGGACTTTCCAGCCTCACTCTTCCCCAAGCTGCAAAATCCCACCCGTGTTCAACAGACCTTCCCATTCTCCGCCCCTCGCCTGCTCCGATTCCTGTGGCGGTCGGGCCGGTACAATTCCAGCCAGGGACTTACCCGGAACACCAACAATCGCCAGGAGGGGATAGTAAAAGTGTTGAATCACGTACAGTAGATATTCAATCCGAACAGCTGATGTTATCCACCAATAATCTGCAGTAAACAGAGAAATCCAATGGAATAAACTCCTGTCCTTGGTTGGAACATTCCGGTTCATTGTTCCCAGATTCTGATCCATTGTTGGAAGACTCCAATCCATTGCTCCCAGATTCTGATCTCTCCTCTCCCTCCCTCTCTCTCCACAGCCGCTGATCTCTGTTGGTGTCGGAGTTGCCGCTCCCGCTGACTCAATGGGACAACACATTGAACGGAATCCCTTATTAATAGAAGAGGGGAATCCCTCCAGGCACACTAATCGGATCCATGGAGACTCACATCAATTCCAGTCACTAAACAAAAAGCTTCACTTAACCCCCTTCAATCCAACACTTTTTATCCCCAACGTAGAACAGTTACAGCCTCCATGGGGTGTTGAGGGTCAGGGAGGTATGGAAAGTTGGAAATAATATAGGGTCAATATTAATTCGATATAGCAGAGATCACTCTGCTCGCATTAATTTCGAGACGACGAGAATACAAAAGCAGGGGTGTACTGCTGAGGGTTTATAAGACACTGGTCTGACCGCATTCAGAATATTGTCAGCAATTTTGGTCCCGTATCTAAGGAAGGATGTGCTGGCCTTGGAGAGGGTCCAGAGCAGGTTCACAAGAATGATCCGGGGAATGAAAGACTTGACGCATGAGGAGCGTCTGAGGACTGGGAGTCCATACTCGATGCCGTTTGGAAGTATGAGGAAGGGGATAACATTGAAACTTACAGAATAGTGAAAGGCCTGGATAGAGTGCACTTGGGGAAGATGTTTCCATGAGTCGGGGAGACTTGGACCCGAGGGCACAGACTCAGAGGAAAGGGACGGCCCTTTAGAAATGTGATGTGGAGATGGCGGTGTTGGACTGGGGTGTGCGCAGTAAGAAGTCTCACAACACCAGTTTCCCACTCACCTGATGAAGGAGCAGCATTCCGAAAGCTCGTGTTTCGACATAAACCTGTGGGACTTTAACCTGCTGTTGTGAGACTTCTTACTTCAGAACTGAGACGAGGAGGAATTTCTTCAGCCAGAGGGTGGTGAATCTGTGGAATTCATTGCCACACAAGGCTGTGGAGGCCAGATCATTGAATGTATTTAATAAAGAGATAAATAGGTTCTTGACTGGTACAGCGATCAAGGGTTACAGGGAGATAGCAACAAAATGGGTTTGAGAAACTTATCAGCCAGAATTGAATGGTGGAGCCGGCTCGACGGGCCCAATGGCCTCAATCTGCTCTTATATCTCATTGTCTTCTGGGTATCATGGTCGTGGTTTTTAGATGAAGTTAACGTCAATCAGGGTTGATATAGTCTGCTTAATCCAGGTTGTAGCAGATCTTATGTACAGCTCATGGACAGAACAATCTTCGTACAGGACTTCACACGGATCAATCTCTCAGAATTACGTACAGTACAGTCTTAGCTCGAGTCATCAGATAGAACTATCTCTCAGTGTTATGTACAGTACAATCTGAGGCTTCAGATAGAACTATCTCTCAGTGTTACGTCCAGTACAATCTGAGCCTTCAGGTAGAACTATCTCTCAGTGTTATGTGCAGTACAATCTGAGGCTTCAGAAGAACTTTCTCTCAGTGCTATGTGCAGTACAATCTGAGGCTTCAGATCGAACTATCTCTCAGTGTTATGTACAGTCCAATCTGAGGCTTCAGATAGAACTATCTCTCAGTGTTACGTACAGTACAATCTGAGGCTTCAGATAGTACTATCTCTCAGTGTTATGTACAGTACAATCTGAGGCTTCAGATAGAACTATCTCTCAGTGTTATGTACAGTACAATCTTTGGCTTCAGACAGAACTTTCTCTCAGTGTTATGTACAGTACAATCTGAGGCTTCAGATAGAACTATCTCTCAGTGTTATGTACAGTACAATTTGAGCCTTCAGAAGAACTTTCTCTCAGTGTTATGTGCAGTACAATCTAAGGTTTCAGATAGAACTATCTCTCAGTGTTATGTACAGTACAATCTGAGGCTTCAGATAGAACTATCTCTCAGTGTTATGTACAGTACAATCTGAGGCTTCAGATGGAACTATCTCTCAGTGTTATGTACAGTACAATCTGAGGCTTCAGATATAACTATCTCTCAGTGTTATGTACAGTACAATCTGAGGCTTCAGATAGAACTATCTCTCAGTGTTATGTACAGTACAATCTGAGGCTTCAGATAGAACTATCCCTCAGTGTTATGTACAGTAGAATCTGAGGCTTCAGGAGAACTTTCTCTCAGTGCTATGTGCAGTAAAATCTGAGGCTTCAGATCTGAAGTAGGCCATTTTCCAAAAGCCATATTTTTATTATCTCATCAATATTCACCTCATTAAACATATTCATTTATTGGACTGATTGACACCATTCATAACGTGCCCACAATGCAGAGGGGAACACCCGAATGGACATTCGTTTAAATCCCCCTCTGCACAGCTGAGAGACCTTTAATTTCAAAGCCGACAAAAGATCCTTATTCTGCCCAGCAACAGCACGAAGCTGCATTTTAAACCGGCCTTTGGCCAGAAGATCGGGATATCTGCGAATCAAAACCTGGAGTGGGTTATATGGCATAACCGGACTGTCAATAAAATATTACAGGAATAAAATGGCCAAGGCAGGCAGAGAAACTTAATAAACTAGGATAAAAAGTATAAAAGATTAGATTAAATCCCCCTACGCACAGCAGGACAAAATGACATTAACACCTAATCTCGCAAGCATAGAATAAGACACAAAACAGTAGAGGTCGATTCAGATAAGGGGACACGTCGAGAGGATAATGGGAAACACATTAAAACACCGGGGCAAGAACAGGCAGTCCCATTAACACGGACACACACCATACAGATGCAAATTGACAAGTCTCTCAGGGAACTTCCTGACCAGACAGGCCACTTTATAAGTATTGTAAAAATGTATGAGCAAATGTTCCCGCTCGAATTTGGATTCCTATAAATATCCAGAGCAAATGTATAACTATTGAGATCAACGTGGCCAAGCACTGTTTCTAAGCTGGCTACGGGGTTTCCCTGGGTTCCCAGTAATTGTACAATAAAGAAAAGCGCTTTGAACATTGCCTTGCGACTCGACTTCCTTGAATGCACTGGTGCAAGGGATTTTTCCCGACAACAAATGACGTAGTCGGCAGGATTTGATATCTGACTTCTGACTGGTGGCCACGGTCTGGAAGCCGGGATCAAATTTTAACGAATTTGGTAAAACTCCAGAGCAGTCAAGGGCGAGTACAAGTCTCCGTTCAAAGTGAGGTACCTTTCAGGGTTAGGGTTTGTCTGTTTTAAATATTGTTTTCTTGTAGAACTGTATAATCTTTCCTCAGTTTTTAAAATTGCAACAGAATTCAGCACTGAAGAGGTATAGGTCAGAACGACCGCGTGGAAGAAGGTAAGTAACTTTACCAGAGGTAAAGATAACAGGTTTTGGGTATTTAATAATGGGAATAAGGAATTAAGACTAATATAAAGATTAGAACCGCATGCAGAACTAATTGGTGTAACTAACCCAGGATTGTAAACGAAACCGCTGTCTGTGCCAAGGCAATAGGACAAGGGAGTGCTTGACTCAAGGTGCCCTACCCTAAACTGGACGTTAAGAGGAGAAATCTCCCACGCTAAGGTTGGGTTTTGAAGCGGGCGCTAAGAGGCACAGGCACTCAGGGTGCAAGGCACGGACAGTGTAAATCGGGTAACAACACAGACTCTGAAGGGACGAACACCCTCTGAGTCGATACAGTTACTAATTATAACAGGGGCTTTGATAACAGGTACATTTGTGTAAGTGTTGAGGAAGAGGGGACCCGATCCATCCTGACCAAGAGACACGGCGACGGAGAATCCATTCGGGACCCGGGCGGAGTTTGTTAACCTTGTTCGTCTGTAGGGAACACCACAGTCCATAGCAGGGTACCAGGGAGCTGAAACTCCCTTTTTGGGGTAACGGATCAACCTTGCTAGTGGAGGTGGTGGCCAAGCGGGAGGCGTTGTACTTAAAGGGGCTGGGGACAAGGGCCGACAAACCCACTAAAAGACCAGCACACATCCCAATAAGACAACACAAAATAGACCAAGCGTGAGGTGTCAGGAATAGTTGGGGGAGCACAGGGGAAGAGACCCACTGGGACCCCACTACGAGACCCGACAGCAATACAGACGGTGCTGGAGCAGTATCAGTGACAGGAGATAAGAGAGAGAGAGAGTTGGGGCACTTTTACTGTTGGAACCAGCATACGGGGGTTGCAGGACTGCGAGACAGAAAAATTGCAGACCACGTTATTGAGAGAGAAACTGCTGTAGCTCTCATTTTGAAGTATCTGTTAGCCAGAGAAGCGATTGTTGCAAAGATGAAACGGAACGGGTGGAACGCATCACAAACTTTAGAAGATCAGAGAAAGTGGGTAGACGGAGTTAAACGGGACAAAACAAAAGTAATGGAAGTCATGTTAGTGACCCAGTTAGCTGGACTAATTGAGAAGGTAAATGCCTCCATGGAGGAGAGACACAAAGAGACAGAACAAATTAAGGTATTGCAGGAGAGAGTGAGGGAATTAGAACACAGAAGCCACACTGTGGAGATAACGCAGAGATCAGAGGAAACGGACCCTCGGCCCTCATACGAGTCAGTGCAGAAACATACAACCGCTCCAGTATCAGAAGGAGACATAAAAATTATAATCTAGCGCCAGTAACCAGAGGAGGGACGTTAGCACAACCAAAAGCAACCTATAAGCCTTTTACACCAGGAGAAGGGCAGCAGATTATGGCATCCCTGGGGAAGTTAAAACCCAGAAGCGCAAACCTGGGATTTTGGGGCGAATTAGATTCACTCTGGGTAGGACACCAGTTGCATTTAAGGGACATACACCAGCTGGTCAGGGCAGCCTGTCCAGCGGATAAATGGAGGTTGTTGGCAGGAGGGCCAGTGGCCCAAGCAGCACAGGACTATCATGGAGGAAGGTGGACACATGCCATTGCTACAACGGCTGAGATAGACGACCAGCAGGCACCCTTCATATTATATAAGACCGAAATCCAACGTGTCTTGGGGAACTCCCCCACTAATTGGAGTAGGATCACAAATACTAAACAAGGACAGGGGGAAAGTGCATCGGAATTTGGAGAGAGATTATTCCAGGTACATAGGGAATGTTCAGGACAGGACAATGTGGATAGGAGAAACAGGGCTTTTAACCAGGCATTCAAGGACGGGCTATCAGAGGTATACCAAGAAATCCTTAAGATGGGAGTGATAGCATCCCAAGACTATGACGAGCTAGTCGAGTGGGCTAGCGGGATAAACGAAGGGAAGGTTGCCCAGGCAAAGCCCAGACGAGAGAGAACTGGAACCCCCCATAACGGAGATAAGGGGAGAACCGGGCTCAGCTGCTACACATGTGGCCAGCCAGGGCATATGGCTAGATTCTGCAGGGGAGCACCATTCAAAGGGAAACCCGAGAATGGCGGGCCCCGCTGTGACCACTGCCACAGGGCAGGGCACACCGAGGCAACATGTTGGGGGAAACATGGGAGACCCCAAGACAACTATAGACCAACCCCGGGGGCACCACATTCCCGGAATCCACTAGGGTGACTGGAAGAGACCCCAAACCAGGGAGATGGGAGACAAGAGAGGATTAGTGGAGTCACGCCCACAGAAGACAGTGAGTCCCGACAGAAGCCGGTGTCCGTCCACCCCACTTATCGGCCAACACTGGTCGAAATCTCACAACCCGTAGCTCCCATCCAAAACAGGAAAGAGGGGGAGAGAATTTATGTAGAAGCCTTGGTAGGGGGTAGGGAATGCCACATGTTAGTCGGTACGGGGGCAGACATATCAATTACAAACCTACCCCTGCCACTGACCAACAAAAGAATACACATAACCGGGGTAGGGGGAGAGAGAATACCCGCCTATCTTGGCGAAACCACACTAGTAGAAATCAACCACAAGTATATTCCAATGCAATTTTACGCTTGTCAGAATAATGAGTGCACAATCATGTGGAACGATTTAATGAGGGAATACCAGGTGCTGATAGATTGTGGGAAAGGGAAACTAATTTGGCCACAAGCTGACGGTAGGAAGACCGGAATAGGGACATTAGCTAGCCACCTGGGGACGGTTGGGGGAGCCACCATCGTGGCCCGAGATTGGGATCAGAAAAAAGAAGGGTTCGGAGCCATCTGCGCTTCCATTCCTGAAGCCTGGGCGAGGACGAAATTAGACACCGGACTAACCGACACAGAACCGATAAAAGTCCCAGGACCGGAACACAAGCCCCACCGACAATACCCTATCAAGAGAGAAGCGCAAGGGGCAGTGGTAGAAATAGTCAAGGGTTTAATAGAAAAGGGAATCCTCAGGGAAACCACCAGTACCACCAATTCCCCCACATGGCCAGTTATAAAACCTGACGGGAGCTGCCGGCTCACCATCGATTACACAGGTTTGAACAAGGTAACACCTAAATTACACCCCATTGTGGCAAACCCCTCGACTATTTTAAACGGATTGGCACAAGACCACAAAATTTTCACGGTGCTAGATATAGCAAATGGGTTCTGGTCCCTTCCACTGGACACAGAATCCCCAAACAAATTCGCCTTCACTGTGGGAGAGAAACAGTATACATGGACTCGCCTCCCACAGGGATTTCATAACAGTCCTGTCATATTTCACAGAACAATGAGCGATGTCCTGAGTAGGGTGAAATTGCATGAGGACAATACGGTCCTACAGTATGTGGACGATGTGTTTATAGCGTCCAAAACAGAAGAAGGGCACAAGGCAGCCCTGTATGCAGTACTAGAAGGATTGGCAAAAGCCGGGCTGAAAGTCAGCCCACATAAGGCACAAATTGCAAAACCCCAGGTCCTGTACTTCGGACACCTAATTTCCCAGGGAATTAAAGAAATGCCCGCAGATCGCAAAACAGCGATTAAAGAAATGCCGCGACCAGTTACAGTAAGAGGGGTCCGAAAAGTTTTAGGACTATTCAATTACAGTAGGAGTTTTATCCCTGACTTCGCAAGAATCGCGGAGCCAATTCAGAGACGAGTGAAGGGAGGAAAGCCAGCCTTGGAAAGTATAGAGTGGGGACAAGAGCAAGAGACAGCATATGCAGAGTTGAAAGCTCGGTTAGTTTCAGCCCCAGGGCTGGGACTGCCAGATGGAAGCAAGACGTTCCACATCTTCTGTGATAACCAGGACGGCTTCTATTCTGCCGTAGTGGCACAGACTCATGGAGATAGAAAGAGACCCGTAGGGTATTATTCAACGGCTGAGGGACCAGTAGTCACCGGGATGCCCAGGTGCATAGCCGCCCTAGATTGTGCAGCATGGGCTGTGAGGATAAGTGAGCCCATTGTCATGACAGGAGATACTGTGCTACACACAAAACAGACATTGGTAGAAACGCTAAACACGGGCAAACTCAAAACAGTCTCAAATACAAGGAGGGCAAGGTGGGAGGCCACATTCCTACCACCTAACAAGTCAGTCACCATCATTAGGGACACGGGAGAAAACCCCGCGGAAGGGATTTTAGATATTGGGGAAGCGCACAGCTGTGGAGAAATTGGCGAAGATAGCAAGGAAGGAAAGATTAGAGACGAACCCCTTCCAACAGCAAATA
This sequence comes from Mustelus asterias, assembly GCF_964213995.1. Classification (NCBI taxonomy): domain Eukaryota; kingdom Metazoa; phylum Chordata; class Chondrichthyes; order Carcharhiniformes; family Triakidae; genus Mustelus; species Mustelus asterias. The sequence goes on along the minus strand of NW_027591391.1, from coordinate 33,124 downwards.
AGACCTTCTATGTGGATGGGTCCCGCAAATATGTATCCGGATCACCAAGGACAGGGTGGGCAGTAGTTGACCAGAACCTGGAAACCCTAGAATCAGGACGGATCGACGTGGGTCAGTCCGCTCAGGTAGCAGAATTAGTTGCCCTCACCCAAGTCTTAAGATTAGCAGCAGGGAAAACAGTCAATGTGCATACAGACAGTCAATACGCGTTTGGTGTGATCCATGATTACATGTCCGCATGGGGGAGAAGGGGGTTCATTACTACAGGAGGTACCCCCATTAAACACCAACAGCAGATAAGGGCGCTGCTAGCAGCGAGTGAACAGCCTACAGAGGCTGCAGTAATTAAAATAAAAGCCCACCAGCGGGAACCCGGAAGGGACACCCGGGGTGGATTCATTTCAAAGGGAATCAAGCCGCAGACACAGCGGCACAGCAAGCACTAGAAAACAGCGACATTAAAAGCCTGCCCCTTGCAGCGATAGTGGTAGAACCGGAAGAAATTGACATACAGAAATTACATGGGGACATTCCCCAACAAGAACAAGATAGATGGGCGGAGCTGGGCCCAGTTAAAGGGACTGACGGGGTGTGGAGAAAAGATGACCGGGAATTGGTACCAGGATGTATCCAGAACACATTACTGGAACTACACCACGGACTTCCCCATACAGGCAGGGATGCAATGATACAGAGCCTGGGGAGAGAGTGGTGGTGGAAAGGATTGGGACGGGATGTGGCCGCATACTGCCGCAGATGCACTATATGTGCACAGCACAACCCCGGGAAGCCCATAAAGGTAAAGGTGGGACACCAACCCAGACCAATGGGACCCTGGGAACAGATACAAATGGACTTCATAGGACCATTGCCCCCCTCTCACGGGAAAACATACTGCCTGGTAATAGTAGATCAATTCACCAGGTGGGTAGAAGCGTTCCCCACAACCAATTGTACAGCCCTAACGGTAGCCAGGATATTGGCAGCAGAAGTCATTCCCCGATGGGGGATGCCAATTCAAGTTGATTCGGACCAGGGAACACATTTCACAGGAAAGGTTATGAAAAACATTTGCCAACTATTAGGAATAAAACAGAAATTTCACATCCCCTATCACCCACAAAGTTCCGGGATGGTGGAGAGGATGAATCGGACTCTAAAAATAACCATGGCAAAAGCGATGCAATCCTCAGGTAGAAATTGGACAGAAGTCCTACCTGCAGTTCTGATGAGGCTAAGGGCGACCACAAATCGAACTACCGGCTTGACTCCATACGAGCTGATGACCGGGCGAACAATGCACTTACCCGAAAACATTGTTACAGGCTGGACAGATGTGGGTCCGATAAAGGATAAGATCCGTCAATACATCCGAGACCTTAGCACCCAATTGAAGGGGATGCGCCGGTCCGTAATTTTTAATCAGGCACAGGTCGATACAGAGGAGGACTCAGAAATATTACCAGAGGTCCCAAAAGCCGGGAGCCGGGTATTAACAAAAGTGCTTCCTGCAAAACCAGGATTTGCCCCAAGACGGCACGGACCTTACGAGGTCATTATTAGTGGAGATATCTGTGCCTGTATAGATCTCAGGGGACAGGGGGTCTGGAAACATTGGACCCAATTAAAGCTGTATGAAGACAAATAAACTAAAGATACCGTTTTCGTTCGTTCAAATTCCCCAGGAACCAGGACCAGATCTACTATCAAGACGTCGGAACAAACTACTTTTAATTTGATTGCCTGTTTATTTTCTGTAAATACTATAACTGTAAAAATACTGTTGTAAAAAAAAAACAATATGGGAATAGGGACATATTTGGTAATAACCATGACCATTGTAAATACGCTCCAACACATGGGGGTGAGGGGAGCAGAACCACCAATCATGGAAGAAAACCTATTCCTGAAAACACACATCCAGATCTATGGGAATAGGATCGCTTGTTACCCTTCAGCGCGATCAGTAAACTCCCTATTCATCGCAACATCAGGGTGGCTCCAACAAGAGTTATTCACTATTGACACATCGGGGGCACCCTGCAAGAACATGTTGGGTACTTTAAACAAGGGATACAAGGAAGGTGTGTAGAGCTCACTGAGCCGGGAATTCTAGGGGGGATGGGACACCAACGGGAGGAGACACATGGGAACTACCCACAATGTTTTAAGGGAGAGGAATGGGGGTGTGTGCATGCCTTTGTCCCTAAAAATGATTCATGCGCTGAGGCACATTGTGCTCTCCAGGAGTGCCGGGTCCGGGATGGACACTTCACTTGTGACTGCAAGCAACAAAAATGCATTGCAGTCACCGCGGGTATGCAGCTTATGTGTGGCAAGTGCAACGACACCCACGTCAGCTCAGCCTCGGGGACATACCCTTTTGATTCTCACCAAGGGGTACAATCAAGTGGACAGTCCCGGGGGAGGGAAGGTTACACAACATGGGACCATGTGGTCAAACGACCCCGGGGTAATGCATGTTATCGTGTTAAAGAAGGTTATGTGTTTTTATTCAAAAATGTATACATGACGGCCACAGACAGACCTCCAAGGTTCTTTTCCGTAGGGACAATCAGACCTCTCACGGTTCCGTACCCAAGCGAAGGGCATGTCCAGAAACGCATAGTGACCAGGGCCATCAGCGCAGAACTCTGCGCCGACTGGCAGGCCCCTGTCACATTAGGATCTTCTTTGGGGTATGGATTTCTGGGGACACTATCCCTAGGGGGCGCCGCAGGGGTGATCAGTGCCAGTAATAGGAATTTCTTCATATGTGGACTTACCATCTTAGGAAACAACACCCTACAAGCACTGGGTGCAATTGACCAAGAACTCGCAGAACTCAGACTATACACACAGCAAACGAGATATGCAGTAGACTACCAGCTAGCCAGACAAGGAGGGGTATGCACCATCATCAAAGGAAAATGCATCACATATGTTCACGACGAGACATTAAACATAACAGCAGCCATGTCCGGGATACAAAAGCAATTGGATAGCTTTAAACAGGGATTTACAGGGACTGATGGGTGGTTAGGGTGGCTGTCTAACACAGTTTGGGGAGCATACATTATTAAGGGATTAATATTAGTAGTAGCCATCCTGTTCACACTCTGCCTGGGCCTAACCTGTATTAAAGTGATATGTGCAAATATTGCATCAAGAATGCTACCCACTGCCAGTGTCCAGATGCAAGAATTTAACCACACCACAGAGGAAGAGGAACAACGGCAAGGACGACACCTGTACAAGGCACTATACCTCTGAAAATCGTCCATGGGGGGTCAGCCATGAATGGGACCCCCTGGACGAGAGGAGGGACTGAAGTTGGCCATTTTCCAAAAGCCATATTTTTATTATCTCATCAGTATGCACCTCATTAAACATATTCATATATTGGACTGATTGGCAGCATTCATAACGTGCCCACAATGCAGAGGGGAACACCCGAATGGACATTCGTTTAAATCCCCCTCTGCACAGCTGAGAGACCTTTAATTTCAAAGCCGACAATAGATCCTTAGTCTGCCCAGCAACAGCACGAAGCTGCATTTTAAACCGGCCCTTGGCCAGAAGATCGGGATATCTGCGAGTCAAGACCTGGAGTGGGTTATATGGCATAACCGGACTGTCAATAAAATATTACAGGAATAAAATGGCCAAGGCAGGCAGAGAAACTTAATAAACTAGGATAAAAAGAATGAAAGATTAGATTAAATCCCCCTGCACACAGCAGGGCAAAATGACATTAACACCTAATCTCGCAAGCCTAGAATACAGACACAAAGCAGTAGGGGTCGATTTAGATAAGGGGACACATCGAGAGGATAATGGGAAACACATTAAAACACCGGGGCAAGAACAGGCAGTCCCATTAACACGGACACACACCATACAGATGCAAATTGACAAGTCTCTCAGGGAACTTCCTGACCAGACAGGCCACTTTATAAGTATTGTAAAAATGTGTGAGCAAATGTTCCCGCTCGAATTTGGATTCCTATAAATATCCAGAGCAAATGTATAACTATTGAGATCAACGTGGCCAAGCACTGTTTCTAAGCTGGCTACGGGGGTCTCCCTGGGTTCCCAGTAATTGTACAATCAAGAAAAACGCTTTGAACATTGCCTTGCGACTCGACTTCCTTGAATGCATTGGTACAAGGGATTTTTCCCTACAACAAGGCAAAAAATGGTTCGGCACAGACAAGAAGGGCCAAAAGGCCTGTTTCTGAGCTGTAATTTTCTATGGTTCTATGAACCTACACGTTAACCTTAAGAGAATCTTGAACAAGGACTCCTTCGTCCCTTTGTGCTTCTGATTGCCGAAGCATTTCCCCAATTAGAAAATAGTCTATGCCTCCATTTCTCCTTCCAATGTTTATAATCTCACACTTTTCCACGTTATATTCCATCTGCCACTTCTTTGCCCACTCTCCTCGCCTATCCAAGTCCTTGTGCAGTCCCCCTGCTTCCTCAATACTATCTCTCCCTCTGCATATCTTTCCATCATCTGCAAACATGGCAACAGTGGCTTCATTTCGTTCTTCCAAATCGTTAATGTGCATTGTGAAAAGTTGTGGTCCCAGCACCGACCCTTGAGGCACCCCACTAGTCACTGGCTGCCATCCTGAAAAAGACCCGTTTATCCCCAATCTCTGCCTTCTGCCAGTCAACCAATCCTCTATCCATGTCAGGTTCTTACCCTTAACACCACGGGCACTTAACTTATTTAAAAGTCTCCTATGTGGCACCTTGTCAAAGGCCTTTTGGAAATCCAAATAAATCAGGTCCACTGGTTCTCCTTTATCTAACTTCCTTGTTACCTCCTCAAAGAACTCTAACAGATTGTCAGACATGAGCTCCCCTTGACAAAGCCGTGCTGACTCAGTCCTACTTTATCATGCACTTCCAAGTACTCTGCGATCTCATCTTTAATAATGGACTCTAAAATCTTGCCAATGAACGAAGTCAGTCTAACCGGCCTATAATTTCCCGTCTGCTGCCTCCCTCCCTTCTTAAACAGCGGCGTTACATCAGCTAATTTCCAGTCCTCTGGTACCCTCCCTAGCTGTTCTGCCTGGAGACAATACACATCTCTTTAACCTGTCTTTAATGTTCCCTCCACCCACATTATCTGTACCTTTAAGACCTGGCTGGCTGTAGAGATTTGCATTCTAATTAGTATTCTGTAACTTGATGTTGTGTCTCTGTGCACTGTTGGAGAACAGATTTTCACTCCATCTGATGAAGGGGCTGCGCTCCGAAAGCTTATGGTATTTGCTACCAAATAAACCTGTTGGACTTTAACCTGGTGTTGTGAGACTTCTTCCTGTGCTTACCCCAGTCCAACGCCGGCATCTCCACATCATGACTACCCTCCCTGCCGCCAGTGATTCTTTTGCTTTTATGCTGTCCTTTACTTTCCTCGTCAGCCATGGAAGCTTCGTCCTCTCTTTAGCAGGTTTCCTCCTCCTTGGGATGAATTTCTGTTGTGCCTCCCGAATAACCACCCCCCGCCCCAAAACTCCTGTACTTGCCGTTCCACTGTCTCCCCTGCTCGGCTCCCTTTCCAATCAACTCTGGCCAGCTCCTCCCTCATGTCTTTGCAGTTACCTATATTTGTGATATTCTTGCATCTGATTCCAGTTTCTCCCTCTCAAGCTGCAGGGTAAATTCTATCATATTGTGGTCACTGCTCTCTCAGGGTCACTTCACCTTAAGTTCCCTAATCAAATCTGCCTCATTACACATCAGCAACTCCAGAATTCCCAGTTCCCCAGTAGGCTCTGTCACAAGCTGCTCCAAAAAAGCATCTCTTAGACATTCCACAAATTCCTTTTCTTGGAACCCACTACCTACCGGATTTTCCCAGGCCACCTGCATATTGAAGTCCCCCATAATTATTGCCTTTTTATGTGCCTGTTCTATCTCCAGATTTATTTTCTGCCCCTCATCCTGACGACTGCTTGGAGGCCTGTACATAACTCCCATCAGGGTCTTTTTACCATTGTTTCACCTCAACTCTACCCACAGAGTTTCTCTGCCTTCTGATCCTGTATCGCTTATTGCTATTGATTTAACGCCATTCCTTACGAACAATACAACTCCGCCTCCTTTGCCCATCTGCCTGTCCTTCCAATAAGACACCTATCCTTGGATATTTAGATCCCAGCCCTGATCCCCTTGCAGCCACGTCTCTGTGATGCCCACAATATCGTACCGGCCAATTTCAATGTGCGCAACAAGCTCATTTACCTTGATCCATGCATTGCGTGCATTGAGGTTCAACACACTCAGTCCCGCATTGACCACTTCCCTTCTCATTCCTGTCACCTTTGTTTTGCTCTGCCTGAGGTTAGATTCCTGCCACCTTCGATACTCTCTGTTCTATTATGTGGGAGGCCAGGGAGGCCTGGTATCAACAGCTCCTCCGCTCATGGAGGGGACAGGGAACTCGACATTGGTTACTGACGACCGGCTAGAAGACAATCAAACGTTGGTGGGTTCATCGAGGCCTCACTCACCAGAGAGGATCTTAAAACTGCCTCCAGTCCCCAGGCATCAACCCGCAAGGGGTTGTCACTCCCCCAGAACAGGTCTAAGTGAGATGGCCATAAGGATCAGGAATGAGTTATGGGCTGGGGTGGGGGGTGGGGGTGGGGGTGAGGGTGGGGGCGGGGGGGGGGAGTGGGGGGGAGGTGTTACTTACAGGGGAGAGTGTCATATATGTTGGGGCTTTCTTTAAGTGAACGGGCCATGTGATCTCAGGTGCGGGGTGAGCTGTTGGGATCCTCCCAGATTGGGCAGTCAATATTTGGGGTCTTGTGTGAACAGACGGAATAAAGAGTTGTGTCCCTGACACCTGACTGTGGAGTCGATAATGAAGAGAATCCTCAGAACCACAGGACATAAACAAACGGTCTCGATCCCAGTGCTGCACAACTCTCCCAGTAGCTTCAATCCTCTATGTCCCCATCTCCCACTCTCCTCAAGGTGCTGACTGTCTGTCCCGGTGTCCCAGTGTCCCACTCTCACACTCTCTTCAAGGTGCTGACGGTCTGTCCCAGTGTCCCCCTCTCCCACTCTCCTCAAGGTGCTGACTGTCTGTCCCGGTGTCCCAGTGTCCCACTCTCACACTCTCTTCAAGGTGCTGACTGTCTGTCCCAGTGTCCCCCTCTCCCACTCTCCTCAAGGTGCTGACTGTCTGTCCCGGTGTCCCAGTGTCCCCCTCTCCCACTCTCCTCAAGGTGCTAACTGTCTGTCCTGGTGTCCCAGTGTCCCCCTCTCACACTCTCCTCAAGGTGCTGCTGACTCTGTTTAGGTGTCCCCGTGTCCCCCTCTCACACTCTCCTCAAGATGCTGCTGACCCTGTTCAGGTGTCCCGGTATCCTTCTCCCACACACTGCTCAACTCACCCTTGCCTCCTTACAACCTCACAACAGAAAATGTTTTGAAAGATTGATGTGAAGCTTCTTGATCAGGTTCTTCTGTACAGAACACTGAGAGATAATTCTATCTGAAGCCTCAGATTGTACTGTACGTAACACTGAGGGATAGTTCTATCTGAAGCCTCAGATTGTACTGTACATAACACTGAGAGATAGTTCTCTCTGAAGCCAAAGATTGTACTGTACGTAACACAGAGATAGTTCTATCTGAGGCCTCAGATTGTACTGTACGTAACACAGAGATAGTTCTATCTGAGGACTCAGATTGTACTGTACGTAACACAAAGATTGTTCTATCTGACGCCTCAGATTGTGCTGTACATAACACTGAGAGATAGTTCTATCTGAAGCCTCAGATTGTACTGTACGTAACACTGAGAGATGGTTCTATCTGAAGCCTCAGATTGTACTGTACATAACACTGAGAGATAGTTCTATCTGAAGCCTCAGATTGTACTGTACATAACACTGAGAGATAGTTCTATCTGAAGCCTCAGATTGTACTGTACAGAACACAGAGATAGTTCTATCGGAAGCCTCAGATGGTACTGTACATAACACTGAGAGATAGTTCTATCGGTTGATGAAGGAAGGGCCGTGGATGTCGTCTATATGGATGTCGTCTATATGGATTTCAGTAAGGCATTTGACAAAGTCCCACATGGCAGTTTGGTTAAGAAGGTTAAGGCTCATGGGATACAAGGAGAAGTGGCTAGATGGGTGGAGAACTGGCTTGGCCATAGGAGACAGAGGGTAGTGGGGGTCGAAGGGTCTTTGTCCGGCTGGAGGTCTGTGACCAGTGGTGTTCCGCAGGGCTCTGTCCTGGAGCCTCTGCTATTTGTGATATATATAAATGATTTGGAAGAGGGTGTAACTGGTGTAATCAGCAAGTTTGCGGATGACACGAAGATGGCTGGACTTGCGGATAGCGAAGAGCATTGTCGGGCAATACAGCAGGATAGAGATAGGCTGGAAAATTGGGCGGAGAGGTGGCAGATGGAGTTTAATCCGGATAAATGCGAAGTGATCCATTTTGGAAGAAATAATGTCGGGAGGAGTTATACAATAAATGGCAGAGTCATCAGGAGTATAGAAACACAGAGGCACCAAGGTGTGCAAGTCCACAAATCCTTGAAGGTGGCAAAACAGGTGGAGAAGGTGGTGAAGAAGGCATATGGTATGCTTGCCTTTATAGGACGTGGTATAGAGTATAAAAGCTGGAGTCTGATGGTTCAGCTGTATAGAACGCTGGTTAGGCCACATTTGGAGTACTGCATCCAGTTCTGGTCGCCGCACTACCAGAAGGACGTGGAGGCGTTAGAGAGAGTGCAGAGAAGGTTTACCAGGATGTTGCCTGGTATGGAGGGTCTTAGCTATGAGGAGAGATTGGGTAAACTGGGATTGTTCTCCCTGGAAAGACGGAGAATGAGGGGAGATCTAATAGAGGTGTACAAGAATATGAAGGGTAGCGATAGGGTGAACAGTGGGAAGCATTTTCCCAGGTCGGAGGAGACGATCACGAGGGGTCACAGGCTCAAGGTGAGAGGGGCGACGTATAACTCAGATATCAGAGGGACGTGTTTTACACAGAGGGTGGTGGGGGCCTGGAATGCCCTGCCAAGTAGAGTGGTGGAGGCAGGTACGCTGACATCGTTTAACACTTACCTGGATAGTCACATGAGCAGCCTGGGAAAGGAGGGATACAAACGATTGGTCTAGTTGGACCAAGGAGCGGCACAGGCTTGGAGGGCCGAGGGGCCTGTTTCCTGTGCTGTACTGTTCTTTGTTCTTTGTTCTTTGAAGCCTCAGATTGCACTGTACATAACACTGAGAGATAGTTCTATCTGATGACTCGAGCTAACACTGTACTGTACGTAATGCTGAGAGATTGATCCGTGTGAAGTCCTATACTAAGATTGTTCTGTCCATGAGCTGTACATAAGATCTGCTACAACCTGGATTAAGCAGACTATATCAACCCTGATTGACGTTTACTTCATCTAAGAACCACGACCATGATACCCAGAAGACAATAAGATATAAGAGCAGAATAAGGCCATTCGGCCCGTCGAGCCGGCTCCACCAATCAATTCTGGCTGATAAGTTTCTCAAACCCATTCTCCTGCTTTCTCCCCGTAACCCTTGATCGCTGTACCAGTCAAGAACCTATTTATCTCTTTATTAAATACATTCAATGATCTGCCCTCCACAGCCTTGTGTGGCAATGAATTCCACAGATTCACCACTCTCTGGCTGAAGAAATTCCTCCTCGTCTCAGTTCTGAAGTAAGAAGTCTCACAACAGCAGGTTAAAGTCCCACAGGTTTATTTCGAATCACGAGCTTTCGGAATGCTGCTCCTTCATCAGGTGAGTGGGAAACTGGTGTTGTGAGACTTCTCACTGCGCACACCCCAGTCCAACACCGCCATCTCCACATCACACTTCTAAAGGGCTGTCCCTTTCCTCTGAGTCTGTGCCCTCGGGTCCAAGTCTCCCCGACTAATGGAAACATCTTCCCCAAGTGCACTCGATCCAGGCCTTTCATTATTCTGTAAGTTTCAATGTTATCCCCTTCCTCATACTTCCAAACTGCATCGAGTGTGGACCCCCAGTCCTCAGACGCTCCTCATGCGTCAAGTCTTTCATTCCCCGGATCATTCTTGTGAACCTGCTCTGGACCCTCTCCAAGGCCAGCACATCCTTCCTTAGATACGGGGACCAAAATTGCTGACAATATTGTGAATGCGGTCAGACCAGTGTCTTACAAACCCTCAGCAGTTCACCCCTGCTTTTGTATTCTCGTCGTCTCGAAATTAACACGAGCTGAGTGACCTCTCCTATATCGAATTAATATTGACCCTACATTATTTCGAACTTTCCATGCCTCCCTGACCCTCAACACCCCATCGAGGCTGTAACTGTTCTACGTTGGGGATAAAAAGTGTTGGATTGAAGGGGGTTATGTGAAGCTGTTTGTTTAGTGACTGGAATTGATGTGAGTCTCCATGGATCCGATTAGTGTGCCTGGAGGGATTCCCCTCTTCTATTAATAAGGGATTCCGGTCAATGTGTTGTCCCATCGAGTCAGCGGGAGCGGCAACTCCGACACTAACAGAGATCAGCGGCTGTGGAGAGAGAGGGAGGGAGAGGAGAGATCAGAATCTGGGCGCAATGGATTGGATTCTTCCAACAATGGATCAGAATCTGGGAACAATGAACTGGAATGTTCCAACCAAGGACAGGAGTTTATTCTATTGGATTTCTCTGATTACTGCAGATGGTTGTTGGATAGCATCAGCAGATCGGATTGAATATCTACTGTACGTGATTCAACACTTTTACTATCCCCTCCTGGCGATTGTTGGTGTTCCGGGTAAGTCCCTGGCTGGAATTGGACCGGCCCGACCGCCGCAGGAATCGGAGCAGGCGAGGGGCGGAGAATGGGAAGGTCTGTTGAACACGGATGGGATTTTGCAGCTTGGGGAAGAGTGAGGCTGGAAAGTCCCGTCCCCTGTGTCCAGTTCCTAATTCTAGAAATGCTGTTTAACTGTATTGATTTTCTTGTCATTTCCTGTAGTGGGTTTGCTGCTCTTGTTGAATCTCTGTATCCGGTTATTAATTCTTTCAGCCACTGACAATTGTCTCAGGGTCTATGAGCTGGGATGTGTTCTGAGTGCTGTGACTTTCCATAGACATGGGACTTCAAACACTATTCCTTCGTGCGTTAAATATTGAGACATAATCCTTTTCACCCTCTGCATATAACACAAGTTCACCCACCCAATCACCAGGCCGCAGAATCAATTTTATTGGTCATATCTGCACAGCAGGATCTCACAGAGACAGAACATATTTCATTAAATTTGAAATTTATTCATCAGTGTCACAAGTGTGCGAACATTAACATTGCAATGAAGTTACTAAAAAAATCCCCAAGTCACCACACTCCAGCGCCTGTTCAGGTACACTGAGGGAGAATTTAGCACGGCCAATGCACCTAACCAGCACAACTTTCAGATAGTGGGAGGAAACTGGAGCACCCGGAGGAAACCCACGCAGACATGGGGAGAACATGCAGAATCTGCACAGACAGTGGCCAAGCCTGCAATTGAACCAGGACCTCGGTACTGTGTGACAGCAATGCTATCCCCTGTGCCACCACAAGCTCTCCGAGAGCAACAGGAACACAAACACACAGACACAGCCAAACACACATACATTAATACACACATTTGTTGATAGAAGCAATCATATTGGGACACTCCCACTCAAACACAAATTCAAGAAGCAAAATTGCTGTAACATTCCCGAAAAACGCACACTTAGGAACACTCGTCAGGTACTCTGTTGCTCACACACAAACAGGCACACACACACATGCATAATGGTACAGACAATATAGACACACGCAACACACACACGGTGGGGGGGGGGGGGGGGCGGCAGGATAACAGCTACTCCCTGTCCATTGATGGTTGGGTGATCATGTAAAACCGCGTGACAGCCAAGAACTCAGGCCCACGTCCCAGTTCTTGCCTCTTGCAACCTTCACCGGCAATGGATAAATAGCGGATTCAGTCTCCTGCCCATTTCCGGCAAGAGGCTGAATTAGTTATTTCAATTTATTTTAAAACAAATTTAAATGAAATTAGTGAGCCTGGGACGGAATTGTGCGCCACACTTGCCTTTGCAGCCTCACCGGGAGAGGTTGGGTCCGGTGAGGAAAACAGCTGGCCACATGTATGAGGACGGGTCATGATGACCTCGCCAGGAGAACTGAAGGACATTGAGGACACTGGGCAAGGTCGAGGGCAAAGGTAGGTGCCCCTTGGGCAATGCCCACCGGGCAGTACCAGGGAGTGGGGCATGAGGTGGCGGGGTCAACAGGGGCGGAGCCTGAAGGTAGCGGAGCCGACTCTGAACGTAGTTGCTGGGTCGGAGAGGGTCCTGTTACCATTCTGCCCGCTGTCTGTGGGGTGGGATGGTCCCCGCTGCCACTCTGCACGTGATTGGTGTTGGTAGGAAGGGGGGCATCACTGCCTCTCTGCATGCACAGTGGGGTAGGGAGGGGGTCTCGCTGCCTCTCTGCATGGACAGTGGGGAAGGGAGGGGGTCTCGCTGCCTCTCTGCATGCACAGTGGGGTAGGGAGGGGGTTTCGCTGCCTCTCTGCATGCACAGTGGGGTAGGGAGGGGGTCTCGCTGCCTCTCTGCATGCACAGTGGGGTAGGGAGACGTGCCCTGCTGACACTCTGCATGCAATTGGTGTGGGGGAATGGGGGGTGATTAGTCCAGGTGGTGGGGAGGGGGCTGGGTCTATATCTGGTCGGGGGCTGCTGAGAAAGAGCTGCGGACCCCCGGACTACCTGGGGGCAGCTGTTGTGTTGAAGCGAGCTGCAGCAGCAGAGAGATGACAGGTGTCTCCCTCAGACCAGGCAGCTCACTGCTGGCTGCAATTGCGCATTTGCAACCACATAGGTTTGGGAGGTGGTCGGTATCCCAGCCAGCGCTGTGAGAGCTGCAGGTGATGGGGCCACTGCTGAGGGTGGCCTAACAGCCATCGAGTTTTAACAGCACGAAATGAGGCCATTCGGCCATTATGTCTGAACTGGTCATCAAACACCTATCCAATCCAATCCCATTTTCCAGCACTCGATCCACAGCCTTGTCATAGTGTTTACAGAATGGAAACAGGCCCTTCGGCCCATCTTGTGCATGCTGCCTTTTTTTTAAACCGTTAAACTAATCTCAATTGCCCACATTTGCCACATATCCCTCTACACCCATCGTACCCAAGTAGCTGTCTAAACGCTTTTTAAAAAATAAAATTGTACCCGCCTCGACTACTGCCTCTGGCAGCTTGTTCCAGACACTCACCACCGTCTGTGTGACAAAATTACCCCTCTGGACCCTTTTGTATCTTTCCCCTCTCACCTTAAACCTATGCCGTCTCGTTTTAGACTCCCCTACCTTTGGGAAAAGATCATAGATCATAGAAACCCTACAGTACAGAAAAAGGCCATTCGGCCCATCGAGTCTGCTCCGACCACAATCCCACCCAGGCCCTACCCCCATATCCCTACATATTTTACCCACTAATGCCTCTAACCTACACATCACCAGACACGAAGGGGCAATTTTTTTAGCGTGGTCAATCCACCTAACCCGCACATCTTTGGACTGTGGGAGGAAACCGGAGCACATGGAGGAAACCCATGCAGACACGAGGAGAATGTGCAAACTCCACACAGACAGTGACCCAAGCCGGGAATCGAACCCAGGTCCCTGGAGCTGTGAAGCAGCAGTGCTAACCAGTGTGCTACCGTGCCGCCCCGATATTGACTGTCTCGCTGATCTGTGCCCCTCATTATTTTATAGACCTCTATAAGATCACCCCTCAGCCTCCTACGCTCCAGAGAAAAAAGTCCCAGTCTATTCAGCCTCTCCTTATAACTCAAACCATCAAGTCCCAGTAGCATCCTAGTAAATCTTTTCTGCACACTTTCTAGTTTAATAATTATATGCTCTGGCGTTTGAGTTGCTGATCTAAATGTCTTTTGTGGTTGTTCCCACTTCTACCATCCTTTCAGGCCGTGAGCCGCAGATCCCAGCACCCTGTGGATGGAAACAATTTTCCTCAAATCCACACAAAAATCTGCCCTTAACCTTAAATCCACGCCCCTCTGGTTATTGACACCTCTGCTAAAGGGAAAAAGTTTCTTCCTATCTATGTGCCACATAATTTTGTTCATATCACTCAGTTCCCCCGCCGCCCACACCTGAAAGCATTCCCCACCACCACCCACTACACCCGCTCCACCTCCAGCCGTGTCTGCTCTAAGGTAAAAAACCCAGCCGAACCAGCCTCTCCTCATAGCTGAAACTCTCCAGCCCAGGCAGCATCCTGGTGAATCTCCTCTCCACCGTCTCCAGTGTAATCACATCCTTCCTGTAGTGTGATGACCAGAGCTGCACACAGTTCTCTTGCCCTTGTCTAACCAGCGTTTTATACACTTCCATCATCACCTCCCAGCTCTTGTATTCTATGCTGCGGCTGCTAAAGGCAAGTATCCAACATGTCGTCTTAACCACCTCATCTACCTGTCTTGCTGCTTTTAGGGATCCACATATATGCACCCCAAATTCATTCTGGTCCTCTGCACTTACTCAGACTCGACCGGACATGTTGCATTTCCTTGCCTGAATAGTCGTCCCAAATGCATGGCCTCACATTCGTCAGGTGTAAATTGCATTTGCCCATTTGACCAGCCTTTCAGTTTCCTCAGCACGGTGGCACAGTGGTTAGCACTACTGCCCCACAGCGCCAGGGACCTGTGTTCAATTTCTGGCTTGGACCACATCTGTGTGGAGTTTGCACATTCTCCCCGTGTCTGCATGGGTTTCCTCTGGGTGCTCCAGTTTCCGCCCACAGTCCAAAGACTTGTGGGTTAGGTGGATTGGCCAGGATATACTGGACTTAGTATCAGGGAGAATTGCTTGGTTAAATGCATGGGGTTCAGGGGATATCGCCTGGATGGGATTGTGCTCAGTGCAGACTCGATGGGCTGAATGGCCTCCTTCTGCACTGTAGGATTGTATGATTCCTGGAATCTAAGGCTTTCCTCCTCAATATTTACCACACCACCAATTTTTGTATCATCTGCAAACTTACTAATCACACCTCACACATTCTTGTCTCGACCATCAATGTACACTCCAAACAGCAAGGGACCCAGCATCGATCCCTGTGGAACCCCACTGAACACAGGCTTGCAGTCACAAAAACAACCTTCCACCATCACCCTCTGCCCTCTGCCACTCAGCCATTTTGAATATAATTTACCAAATTGACCTGGTTCCAATCGGAATCACTTCCTTGTTCAGTCTTCTATATTTGTCAAAAGCTTTTCTGAAGAACACGTAGACTACATCGACTGCACTTCCTTATCTCCTCATCCAGTCACCTCCTCAATATATTCCAGCGAATTGTTAGACATGATCTCCCCCTGTCAAAGGAATGCTGACTATTGTTCATAAGTCCTTACCTCTCGAAGTGGAGATTAATTCTGTCCTTCAAATTGTTTTCCAATCATTTCCCTACCACGGATATGGTGATGATGGTGTCCTGGGTGTGATCTTGGATATCTCCAGGGCACCTTGCAGGATGGCAGTATGGCACAGTGGTTAGCACTGCTGTCTCACAGCATCAGGGATCCCATTTCAATTCCTGGGATTCCATCAGCCCCAGTGAAGCCTTTGTTTCACTTTGTTCCATTCTCACATCTCGCCTGTTGGGATTTCTCCTATTACAAGAACGTGTGTTGTTCCTCTAGAAAGAATCCACTGTGAGCAAGTCCAGTTTCTCGCAGCTCCCCAATGTCCACATTCAGCCTTGTCAATTCAGCCGCGATCACAGCCGTCCCGTGTCCATCATCAACCTGCGTAAGTTCATTGGGAAGGTCAGGGCACATCGTGCTGATGTTTCAGCTTGAGATGCGAAAGGCTGATTTGATTTGAATTGATTTGGTTTATTATTTGCACATATAATAAATATGTGATCCATGCCGGGAATCGAACTCAGGTCCCTGTGAGACAGCAGTGCGAACCATTGTGCCACCATGCTGCCGACTCAAGAACAGCTTCTTCTCTGCTGCCATCTGACGTTTTAATGGACCCACATCGCATTCAGATTATCTTATTCTACACCCTAGCTCTGAGTCCAACATTACATTCTGCACTCTCTCCTTCTCTATGTTCAGGGTTGCAGTGTTACAGAGTTCAGTGTTGGGCCAGGGAGATGGTGTCTGTGGACCTGTTGGGGAGGTTGGTGAACTGTAGTGTCTCCAGGCAATCTGGGAGGCCGGAATTGATTCATGTCATGACTAACCTTTTGATGCATTTCATAACATTGGATATACAGTGAAAAGTGTTGTTGCTCGAGTGCCATACAGACAAAGCATACTGTACATAGAGAGGGAGAGAGGGCAGAATGTAATGTTGCAGTCATAGCTAGGTTGTAGTAAAAGATCATCGTAATGCAATGTGGGTCCATTCAAACGTCTGCTGGCAGCAGAGAAGCTGTTCCTGAGTTGGCAGCATGGTGGCACAATGGTTAGCGCTGCTGTCTCATAGGAACCTGAGTTCGATTCCTGGCTTGGATCACTGTCTGTGTGGAATTTGCACATTCTACCCGTATGTGCATGGGTTTGCTCCGGATGCTCCAGTTTTCACCCACAGTCCAAAATGTGCAGTTTAGGTTGATTGGCCATGTTAACTGCCCATTAGCGACCTGGGATATGTATGTTTGGGGGATTAGCAGGCTACATATGTGGGATTTCGAGGATAGGGCCTGGGTGGGATTGTTGTCGGTGTCGACTCGATGTGTCAAATGGCCCCCTTCTGCACTGTAGTGATTCTATGATTCTATGAGTCGGTTGGTCCATGTCCTCACACATTCTTTATCTTTTTCACTGATGGAACAAGTGGGAAGATTTGATGTCCGTGGTGCGCTATTCCTGAATTAGGCTGGTTGCTTTTGTGAGGCAACGGGAAGTTTTGACAGAGTTAATGAGTGGGAGGTTGGTGTGAGTGATGGACTGGTCTGCATTCACCAAGCTATGAAGTTTCTCACAGTCTTGGACAGAGCAGGAGCCATACCAAGCTAGAATGTTGTTTATAGTGCATCTGTAAAAGTTGGTGAGAGTCGCAGCTGACATGCCAAATGTCTGTAAACCTCTGAGAGAATAGAGGCGTTCGGAGACTTTTTTAATTATAGGGACGTCATGGAGGAACCAGGAAAGGTTTTTCGTGATGTGGACCCTAAAACGTGAAGCTCTCGACTATTTCAACTTCATCCCATTGATGTAGATCGGGGCATGTTCTCCACTAGGTTTCCAGAAGTCAATTTGCTTTGTTGACATTGAGGAAGAGATTATTGTTGTCGCCCCAGTTCACCAGATTCTCTGTCTCTTCCTCCGACCCACTGCAGGTGTCATCAGCAAACTTGGAAATGGAGTTGGAGGGGAATTTGGCCACACAGTCACCAGTGTATAAGGAGTATAGTAACGGTCTGAAGACGCAGCCTTACGGGGCACCGCTGTTCAGGATGATTGTGAAGGAGATGTTGTTGATTGTCCTTAATTTTGCTGTCTATGGATTAGGAAGTCGAGGATTCAATTGCAGAGGCAGGAGCCAAGCCCAGGGCCATGGACTTTGGACATGAGTTTCGTAGGACTAATGGTGTTGCAGGCTGAGCTGTAGTTGATAAACACGAGTCTGTGTTCCAGGGTTCACTGTCGGGCCAGGGAGATGGCATTGTGGACCTGTTGTGGATGTCGGTGAACTGTCGTGGATCCAGGCAATCTGGGAAGCCGGAACTGATTCATGCGATGACGAAACTTTTGATGCATTTCATAATATTGGATATCAGAGTCACCGGACGATAGGCATTATGGCAGCCTGCTTGGCTTTTCCTTTGGCACTGGCCTTTGTTTGAGTTTTACCTGGTGCATAGATTGGCAACCTTCCTGCCGAGAGAGGACTGATGCAGCTGCACTGGTCCAGTAGACCATAGTGGGACACCAGTAATCGCACTGAGTATTATGGACGATAGCGATTCGCTGAACCCTGAAGCTTTCTCCCACTCTTGAAAGCAAACACTGGAAGTTGTGTTCTGTGCCAATCGAGTGTGAGATTACTATTTTTTCCTGTGTTGTGCTAACAGTGGCTACAATGCTGTGATCTCCTCTCCAGGGTACAGTTCTGTGTAAATATAATAGAGATTCTGTGCTGTCAAGGCATCAGGATCTCCCTCTGCCAATTGTTAGTATTGTTCAGAGGCAAGGGTCAAACCAGCCCTCTTTGGTACCAGCTGTGTTGCAGCGGTTGTCAGTAAACTGTCTGAGAGACGAAAGATTACCATCTACAGGATTCCAGTCTGGATTTTCTGTCAGGGTTTACTCCCTCATCCTTGTAGCTGAGTGAGGGTCAATGTTGTGGACTCTCTGGAAAGCTCTCTCCCAAATGTATACCACTGTGTTGCTACCATGGAGCAGCACGGTGACACAGTGGTTAGCACTGCTGATTCACAGCGTCAGGGACCTGGGTTCAATTCCAGGCTTGGGTCACTGTCTGTGTGGAGTTTGGAACTTCTCCCCGTGTCTGTGTGGGTTTCCTCCGGATGCTCCACTTTCCTCTCACACTGCAAAAGACGTGCTGGATTTTTAAAAACAGTTTGCAGTGATTTTATGTGTGTACATTCTTTTTTATTTCAACCCATCCTCAGTCCAAATGGTAACTTCTTTCCCTGAATCCTGTCTAATTTTATTCTTTATTTCCCTTCCTGACAGTGAACATAATCACAATTGTGACACTGACGAGCAGAAACTGTGGTCTGTCCAAATGTGTGACTCGTTACCTGGTGGCCATGTCAGCGGGGGATCTGCTGGTCGTTATCCTCGACCTCATATTCAGACACATTCCCATTCTTTATCGGGAACAGTTTGATTTCCTGGACTCGCTCCCCCTGTGTAACATCCACGCCGTCCTGCTTTATGCAGCCACTGACTGTTCTGTCTGGTTCACCGTCACTTTCACCTTTGATCGATTTGTAGCCATTTGCTGCCCCAACCTGAAGAGTAAATATTGCAGTGAGAAATCGGCGGCTGTGGTTCTGGGAACAGTGACGGTGCTGAGCTGTTTAAAGAACATTTTCTGGTATTTTATGTTATTAAATAAATATTGGCTGCTGAACATCCCCTGGTTTTGTGATTACACATTGGATGTTGTGGAATCTCCGGTCTGGGGAACAATCGAGTTCCTCCACAACATTCTAACCCCGACTGTCCCGTTTGTCCTGATTCTGCTGCTCAGCGTTTTCACCGTCAGACACATTTTCGTGAGCAGCAGAGCCCGCAGGAGACTCCGGGCTCACAGCAGTGGGGAGAATCCCAGAGACCCAGAGATGGAGAGTCGCAGGAAATCCATCATTTTACTGTTTGTTATCTCAGCCAATTTCATCCTCTTATGGTCGACATTAATGGTTTATTCTATATGGATTCGGTTGTATGATTTGGAGTATCGGCCGGTATGGTGAGATAATTTTGTTCTGGAATTGGGCTTCATGCTGCAACTCACAAGTTGTTGTACAAACACTGCCATTTATGCTGTGACACAGACTCACTTCAGGCAGCAGCTAATAAATCTGCTGAAATATCCCCTTACTTCAATTCTTCAACTCATAAGATCCTGAGAGGAAACTACAACTGCAAGACCCCTCAATCTTCCTGTTGGACTTTCAAACTACAAATAACAAACAGCCTCACAGAGACAGAGAGAGTGACAGATAAAGAGAGAGAGAGGGCAGCGAGAGCAAAAGTGAGAATGATAGAGAGACGGAGATTGACAGAGAGAGGGAAAGGGCATAAATACATGGAGCGTGACAGATGTTGAAAGAGTTTCTAACAGATACAGTGGAAGAAAAAGAGAGAGGGAGAGACAGAGAGAGATAGACAGAAAGGACAGAGACAGATAGGGACTCTCACAGAGCGAGAAAAACAGGGACAGAGATTGGGGGAAATGGGGAGGGAGATGGACAGGGAATGAGAAAGGGAGACAGAGGGAGCTGGATAGGAAGATGTAATGAGAGAGGGAGACTAAGACGGAAAGGGAGACAGAAAGGGAGGCAGAGAGAAACAGAGACAGAGACAGAGAGCGTCAGTGAATTTGAAAGAGTGAGACTGAATGAGTACAATGGACACAGCAAGAGCAAAATACAGAGCGAGGTAGAGAGAGAGAAAGACAGAGAAATAAGAAAAGGGGGAAAGAGAAGGAGAGTGAGACTGAGAGGGGGGAGGAGACACAGAAGAAGAGTGGAGAGAGAAGGTGAGTGAGGGAGATGCAGAGAGACAGTACGAGACACAGAGAAACAGGCAGAGAGAGAGAGAGACAGAGAGACAGGGGGATACAGAGAGAGGGATGCACAGAGAGACAGAGAGAGAGACATACTTAATGACTTTAACGATAACCATCAGGTGGAGTTATTGGAATATGAGCTCCCTGATTGAGACAGTTAATGCTGTCCAATCCGGGAGCCCTGCAGACGTATATAATATGGTGTGTCTCGGTTACCGGAACTCAGGGTGTGTACACTCTGGGTGTGTACACTCAGGGTGTGGATGTGATGGACTAGTGGTTTTATCACTACACTATTAATATAGAACTATAATATATGTGCACCCGGGTTCGAATCCCGTCACAGCAGATGGTGGAATTTGAATGAATAAATCTGGAATTCAGAATCAGTTGGTGACCATAAAAGCATTGTCGATTTTCGGAAAAACACGTCTGGTTCACCAATGTCCCAGGGAAGGAAATCTGTCGTCCTTATGTGGTCAGGACGAATGTGACTCAAAGTGGTTGACACTTAATTGCCCTCTGAACATGGGCAACTAGGGATGGGCAATAAATGCTGGCCGGCCAGCGACACCCAAGTCCCAAGAGTGAATACAAATACTTTGTACTGGGAAATTTTAAACAAACGGTAAACTGTTTCTCACAGCTGGATAAATACCCAATCCCTCTGATTGAGGACTTAACCTCAAAGCTGGCAGGAGGATTCTTGTTTCCAATTATGAACTGATTCACGTGCACTTATACTGACAGCGAGATGAGGTTTCCCAGCGATATTCAACAATTCATACTCAGAGGAAGTTTAACATTTATAAAGTGTCAAATGTAGGCTTACATTAACACTGCAATGAAGTTACTGTGAAAATCGCACTCTGGTGCCTGTTCGGATAACACTGAGGGAGAATTTAACGTGGCCAATGCACCAAACCAGCATGTCTTTCAGACTGTGGGAGGAACCCGGAGTAACCAGAGGAAACCCACGCAGATATGGAGAGAATGTGCAGACTCCGCACAGTCATTGACCCAAGCCAGGAATTGAACCCAGGTCTCTGGCGTTATGAAGCAGCAGCGCTAACCACTGTGACACCTCGTCTACGGTGATAGTTTGGGCAAAGTAGTTCCAGAAACATCTGAATGGCGGGGCAGCCCATAACATTGGCCCATATCCAGCTGTGGGCTTTATTACTGTCCGCCGACCATTATCAATTGGAACACCCTCCAGGAGGCCGAGTCACGAACGCAGATCCCTTGAGTTGGCTACGGTTAACAGACACTTGTCATACCCACAATGGAAGAGATGGTAATCATGAACTTTATCAAAACTCTCCCAGTGGCTGCCAATAATATTCGGCTGTGGAGGCAAAATTACCCATTCCTGAATGAATTGAAGCAGCGAGTGCTGATGGGGGAATCCAAAAGGCCGTTACAGCCTGAATTACACCCATATTGGAATGGCAGAGAGCAGCTGACTGTGGAAGATGGCACACGCCTATGGGGTTCAAGAGTGTCATCCTGAGCCAGGGTCACCATCCCATGGTGAACTTTACCATGGCCACCCAGGAGTGGCAAACTGAAGATCCTCCAAGTTGCCCTGTTGGTGGCCAGGTATGGGGACGGATATTTGCGCGTGGGTCAGTGTTGGCAATATCAACAAGGGCAGAACTATCACCAGTCACTACTCTTCACACTTGGGAATGGCCAGGACGGCCATAGACGTGGCTGCACATGGACAGTGCCGGTCCGTTCATGGTGTCTATGTTCCTGGTAATGGTAGATGATGATTCAAAACGGATGGCCGTACACAGGGTGAGTTCCTCAAACACAAGGACAAGAGTGGAGAAACTTCACACCTCTTTCTTGACACCCGGGATCCCGGAAATGTTAGTTTCTGAAAATGGACCACCCTTCATCAGCCAGGAATTTGTGCATTCGATGAAGTTGAACAGAAATTAACACGTTAGGAGAGTGTCATATTACCCATCATCCAACGGCCTGGCAGAAAGAGCGGCCCAAACAGTAAAAGCAGGTTCAAAAAAACATCCCACAGCCTCCTTGGACACCAAACCATCCAGATTCATCTTCAATTACAGGACGTCACATCCCCCAACACCTCCCCCACCCCCCACCCCCCCCAACCCACCCACGCCCCCCCAACCCCGCCCCGCCCCCCATCCCCGCCCCAACCCCCCCACCCCCAACTCCCCCCACCCCCACCCCCCCACCCCCCCTCTCCCCCCCACCCCCCCAACCCCCCCCGCCCCCACCCCCCCACCCCTCCCCCCACCGCCAACCCCCCCTCCCACCAACCCCCCACCCCCCTTCCAGAGGGAACAAATTCTCCCTGTCCAAACTATCATCTTGAAAAAACATTTTGAACACGAGACTAATCATCTATGCAACACATGTTGTGATAATTTGACCTGTTAGTTCTCTGATATCCTCCTGCACCCCCCTCCAGGGCCAATATATCCTGAGTTGTGATGTTCAGGCTGGAACTCAAAACTCCAGATGGGGACTAATGAAGTGTGTGATGACATTTTGTTTGGCAAATCCTTGGGCTGCATTTAAATGACAATGACTTCCCCGTGCTGCAGTGCAAGAACTGGTGTCCATGTGGTCACGTCCCAGAGAACAGGGAGTGCGGACAATGGACAGCAATGGGATTCCTCACCTCCGGCTATTGACCTTAAGAAGTTTTTATGCTTGAAGCATATTTCACCATTGTTGGTAGTTTCAAAATCAGTTGTTTTAGTGTGACTATCTTTATGTAGTTTGAATTAATGGTATGACATATTGTAGCTGAATTAACAAAAGCCATTTTCAAAAAAAAAACGACGCCTGCCATATTGGGAAGCAGACAGATTCGTTCAAAAGACAGCCTTAATTGTGGAACAGTTAAAGGATAACTAATTCATTAAAAGATGTGTTAGGTTGGTATGGTGATCATATCCTCCGCTCCAGAACCATCCCTTCCTCTATTGAGTTTAAAGCCCTCTCTCCTTCCCTAGTTATGTAGTTTGCAAGAACGTTGCTGGCAGCAGGTTCAGATGTAGATCATCCCAACGGTACAGCCCCCACTTTCTCCAGAACTGATTTTAATGTCCCACAAGCTGAAACTTACCTCTTCCACCAGTCTTTCAATCCATGTATTCATTCCTCTAATGTGATGTGCGCTATGCCAATTTGCACGTGGCTGAGGTAATCATCTCCAGATTATAACCTTGTGTGTTCTGTTGTTTAATTCAGTGTCTATTTCCTGATAATGTCTGTGCAGAAGCTGCTTCTTCATTCTACCAATGTCATTGATACCGACATGGTCCACATCAATGGGATCCTCCTCACAACCACGGTCATCTCCAGCCAGATGTCCTGAACTCTGGCATGGGGCAGGCAACACAGTCAACTGCACTCTGACTCCTTGTTACAGAGAAAATTGTCAATCCCTCTGATGAAGGAGCAGCGCTCCGAAAGCTCGTGCTACCAAATAAATCTGTTGGACTTGAACCTGGTGCTGTGAGACTTCTTACGTTGCCTCGCCCAGTCCAACGCCGGCATCTGCACATCATCAATCCCTCTCACTATACTGTCACTTACTCCCACTAATTTACTCTGTGTCTCTCCCATCCCAGCCCCTCACCTCCCCCCACGGCCCACTGAACACCTTCCTATACCACAGTGCCACGGTCAGTCACATCATGTGTGTCCAACTGACGCACATGTTAGACAGCTTATCGGCTCTGGAGCGGCGGGAGAATTCACTTTGGAGCATCCACGATGCTGAGG
This sequence comes from Mustelus asterias, assembly GCF_964213995.1. Taxonomy (NCBI): domain Eukaryota; kingdom Metazoa; phylum Chordata; class Chondrichthyes; order Carcharhiniformes; family Triakidae; genus Mustelus; species Mustelus asterias. The sequence goes on along the minus strand of NW_027591391.1, from coordinate 8,977 downwards.
AAGCCGTGGATATCATGCTCAGTGAGTTGGTCACACCGCAGATAACAGTTACTGAGGGAGATAGAGAATGGGTGACCAACAGACAGAGGAAGAGTAGGAAGGCAGTGTAGGGGTCCCCTGCAATCATCTCCCTCCAAAACAGATATACCATTTTGGATACTGTTGGGGGAGATGACTCACCGGGTGAAGGTGGCAGCAGCCAGGTTCATGGCACCCTGGTTGGCTCTGCTGGACAGGAGGGCAGGAAAAAGAGTGGCAGAGCTATAGTGATAGGGGACTCAATTGTAAGGGGAATAGGCAGGTGTTTCTGTGGATGCAAACAAGACTCCAGGATGGTATGTTGCCTCCCTGGTGCAAGGGTCAAGGGTGTCTCGGAGCAGCTGCAGGACATTCTGGAGGGGGGAGGGTGAACAGCCAGCTGTCGTGGGGCATATAGGCACCAACACTGTCGGTAAAAAATGGGATGAAGTCCTACAAGCTGAATTTAATGAGTTCGGAGTCAAACTAAAATGTAGGAGCTCAAAGGTAGTAATCTCAGGATTACTGCCAGTGCCACGTGTTAGTCAGAGTAGGAATGTCAGGATAGCCAAGGTGAATATGTGGCTTGAGAGATGGTGCAAGATGGAGGGATTCAAATTCCTGGGACATTGGAACTGGTTCTGAAGGAGATGGGACCAGTACAAAACAGACGGTCTGCAGCTGGGCAGGACTGGAACCAATGTCCTGAGGGGAGTGTTTGCTCGTGCTGTTGGGGAGGGGTTTAAATTAATGTGGCACGGGGATGGGGACCGATGCAGGAAGTCAGAGGGAAGTAAAGTGGGGACAGAAACTAAAGGCAGCAAAAGGAAAAGTGGAAGATAGAAAAACCGAAGACAAAAATCAAAAAGGGCCAGAGTACAGAGACTGTGGTGAACTCAGTGAATGTGTCCAGTAAAGGGCCAGAGTACAGAGTACAAAGACTGTGGAGAAATCAGTGAATGTGTCCAGTAAAGGGCCAGAGTACAGAGTACAGAGACTTTGGAGAACTCAGTGAATGGGTCCTGTAAAGGGCCAGAGTACAGAGTACAGAGACTGTGGAGAACTCAGTGAATGGCTCCAGTAAAGGGCCAGAGTACAGAGTACAGAGACTGTGGAGAACTCAGTGAATGTGTCCAGTAAAGGGCCAGAGTACAGAGACTGTGGAGAACTCAGTGAATGTGTCCAGTAAAGGGCCAGAGTAGAGAGTACAGAGACTGTGGAGAACTCAGTGAATGTGTCCAGTAAAGGGCCAGAGTACAGAGTACAGAGACTTTGGAGAACTCAGTGAATGGGTCCTGTAAAGGGCCAGAGTACAGAGTACAGAGACTGTGGAGAACTCAGTGAATGGGTCCTGTAAAGGGCCAGAGTACAGAGTACTGTGGTAAACCACTGTTAGCTTATTGCCTGTGTGTGTGTGACATGCCTGGGCATGCCCCTGCCGGCCCAGCCTGGGACTCCTCCCCCCCTGGTCCAGGTATAAAGGTGACTGCTCCCAAACCCCTGCCTCAGTCTCTGGACCAGTTCATCGGCATGGCTGTGCTCCAAGTCTTTTGCAAATAAAAGCCTATTTGTTCTTGCACACAAACTAGTCTTTGTTTGATTGATAGTGCATCAATTTTATTAGCAAAAGTTTTGGGATGGAGCAGATACTAAAACCCGACAGACTCGAAGTGGATCCTCAAGCTGTCAGAGCCTCTAACAGCTTCGATCACTGGCTGCGATGTTTCAAAACTTTCCTCACCGCCTTCGCCTCTGTCGTCCGGACCGAAACCGACAAGCTCCATGTGCCCCATGCCCAGGTAAGCGATCAAGTATTCTCGATGATTGGAGACGCTGAAACTTACAACGATGCGAACAAACTTTTAAAAGGCCAGTACAACAAACAGTCCAATGAAATCAACGCCAGACATCTTCTGGCTACTCGCAGACAACAGCCGGGAGATTCAGGCGATCAATTCCTGCGTGCGTTGCGAGCACTTGGCAGGGCCTGCAACTGCAAGGCCGTAACAGCCGCCCAAAACACTGAGGACTTAATCAGAGATGCCTATGTCACGGGTATCAGGTCAAACTATATCTGACAATGACTGCTGGAACATGGTGGGCTGGACCTACAAAGGACTGTGGCGCTTGCCGACTCGTTAGAGGTGGCCTTCCGTAATCTCGAGGCCTACACCCCCGACCACGGGCGCGCGTCGTGGACACCGCGGTCGCCGCCACATCTGTGCTCGGGAGGGCCACAGGCCTACGCCACGCCACGTCCCACCAATGACCCGACCGCTGCGGCAGTCTCCGGAGGCCCGAAGGGCTACTTCTGCGGCCTGGGGAAGCACCCCCGAAAATGCTGCCCGACGAAAGATGCGATCTACTCCGAGTGTGGAAAGAAGGGCCATTACGTGAAGGTATGCAGGGCAAAATCGATCTCCAAGCCCAGTAGCGCTGCGTGCGACCCGCGGGGGCCGCCATCTTGGACGCCATCAGTCGCGTGTGAGCCGTGCGCGCCGCCATCTTGGGCGCCGTCAGCCGCGTCGCAAAATCAACGTTGGCTTCGGTTACGCTGGACGAATCCAGGCCTCACCAACTCGCCAGGTCCATGACGGACATCGAGGTAAATGGTTGATGCGCGATTAATCCACTCGGGAGGCGAGATCGTACCCGGGAAAAAAGGCTTTTATTACGCAACAAGAATAGAGCATACTGCTTAACAATACTATCCCAGACGAAGGGTCACTAGGAAGTAGCAGTGACCTTTATACTCCTGTAAGAAGGCGGAGCCAAACGGAGTGTACCACAGAACAATGCTAACAGGTGGAACACCCCAACCCTAACCCCAACAGTAACAAGAGTAACATATGTACAAGTACCCATAGTGGTAATCATCTATGGGTTCACCACAAACGCATTACAAACTGTTTATTTGACTGTGGGAGTACGGAGAGCTTTATTCACCCCAACACAGTAAGTCGCTAAGCCCTTTCAGTACTGCCAGTGAAGCAAACGATCTCCAGGGCTTCAAAGTCCCACTCGGTGGATGTCCTCGGGTACTGCGTGGCGGCCCTGACTGTACGGGGCACAGTGTACAAATGTAACCCCCTGCTGACCACTATATGGGGGCTGCTATTTAAATATTCAATCAACAGGATCCCGAATTCCTAGCGGTTGATGCTGATTTCGCTAATTCCCTGTTTACCCATAAATGTCAGTGAGGACTGTACAGTGAGGACTGTTACCCACTGTAATCGGGATATCAAAAATAAATTTAATAACACATATAATTAACAGACATAAAACAGTGAGCTCTGATCTATAACCGTTGGTGCACATATGGGGAAACTCATCCTCAGTAACACATTTGTAGATACTGTTCCAGTTGGATTGTATAGTCCCCACCAGTTACTCACGACACCCACACACAGTCCAGGAGAGACACACGTGTGGAAGATGATGCCGCAGGAGGCAGAGGTGCCGCGAGCTATCCGTGCAGCAACATAGGTCCAGTGCGCTGAAGGCTGTCCTCCTCGGCAGTAATGAAAAGAACAGGCAGGGGAACGCCTGGCTGCCTCTCACTCCAAACCGAATTCTCATTGCCTGGGAAAAGCTCTCTCTCTGCTTTTCTCCCTCTTCAGCTCTGCCTTACTCCACAGCTGCTTCACTTCCTGGCGCCTTTTTTTCCTCCCGCCCCCAGAGCAATCCCATTGGCCCAGCCCATATCACTAAACCAACAGCATCCTGTTCACAGCACCCGCGAGGCAAACAGGACACTGAAACCCACAAGGGACAAAGAACACTGGTAAACGTCTTCCCCACAAATTTTCCTCAGTCCCTTACATATAAAAGTTGGGGTCTGATGTTGCAGATGTATAGAACGTTGGTTCGCCCGCATTTGGAATACTGCGCCCAGTTCTGGTCGCTACACGACCAGAAGGACGTGGAGGCTTTAGAGAGAGTGCAGAGGAGGTTTACCAGTATGTTGCTTGGTATGGAGGGGCTTAGTTATGAGGAGAGATTGGGTAAACTGGGGTTGTTCTCCCTGGAAAGACGGAGGATGAGGGGAGACTTAATAGAGGTGTATAAAATTATGAAAGGCATAGATAGGGTGAACGGTGGGAAGCTTTTCCCCAGGTCGGTGGTTACGTTCACGAGGGGTCATAGGTTCAAGGTGAGGGGGGGGAGGTTTAACACAGATATCAGAAGGACATATTTTACACAGAGGGTGGTGGGGGCCTGGAATGCGCTGCCAGGCAAGGTGGTGGAGGCGGACACACTGGGAACGTTTAAGACTTATCTAGACAGCCATATGAAAGGAGTGGGAATGGAGGGATACAAAAGAATGGTCTGGTTTGGACCAGGGAGCGGCACGGGCTTGGAGGGCCGAAGGACCTGTTCCTGTGCTGTATTGTTCTTTGTTCTTGTTCTACCCTTCACAAAACAGTGTTGACTATCCCTAATCAAATTATTCCTTTCTAGATGATTATAAATCCTATCTCTGATAATCCTTTCCAAAACTTTGCCCACAACAGAAGTAATGCTCACCGGTCAATAATTACCAGGGTAGTCTCTCCTCCCCTTCTTGAACAAGGGGCCAACATTTGCTATCCCACCCGGCCCAGGGAAGTTATCTATTTTCACACTTTCCAGAATTGCTAACACCTCCTCTTTATGAACCTCAATGCCGTCTCGTCCAATAGCCTGTGTCTCAGTACTCCCCTCGACAACATTGTCTTTTTCCTGTGTGAATACTGATGAAAAATATTCATTTAACACCTCTCCTATCTCTTCAGGCTCCACGCACAACTTCCCACGACTCTCCTTGACTGGCCCTAATCTTACCCTAGTCATTCTTTTATTTCTGACATACCTATAGAAAGCTTTAGGATTTTCCTTGATCCTACCTATAGAATCACCATCCTATAGATTACCTATAGATACGTCGCCGGGTCCGGATGGGATGTAACCCAGGTTACTGTGGGAGGCGAGGGAAGAGATTGCAGAACCTCTGGTGATGATCTTTGCGTCGTTGATGGAGACAGGAGAGGTGCCGGAGGATTGGAGGATTGCAGATGTGGTTCCTATTCTCAAGAAGGGGAATAGGGATAGCCCAGGAAATTACCGACTGGTGAGTCTAACCTCAGTGGTTGGTAACCTGATGGAGAAGATCCTGAGGGACAGGATATATGAGCATTTAGAGAGGTTTAGTATGCTCAAGAATACTCAGCATGGCTTTCTCAAGGGCAGATCGTGCCTTACGAGCCTGGTGGACTCCTTCGAAAATGTGACTTAACACATTGACGAAGGGAAGGCAGTAGATGTGGTTTATATGGATTTTAGCAAGGGTTCAATAAGGTCCCCCATGCAAGGCTTCTAGAAAAAGTGAGAGGGCATGGGATCCAAGGGGCTGCTGCCCGGTAGATCCAGAACTGGCTTGCCCAAAGGAAGTCATGATGTGGAGATGCCGGCGTTGGACTGGGGTAAACACAGTAAGAAGTTTAACAACACCAGGTTAAAGTCCAACCCGGCTTGGAGCTCCGAAAGCTTGTGTGGCTTTTGCTACCAAATAAACCTGTTGGACTTTAACCTGGTGTTGTTAAACTTCTTACTGTGTTTGCCCAAAGGAGGCAGAGAGTGGGTATAGATGGGTCTGTTTCTAAATGGAGGTCGGTCACCAGTGGAGTGCCCCAGGGATCTGTTCTGGGACCCTTGCTGTTTGTCATTTTCATAAATGATCTGGATGAGGAAGTGGAGGGATGGATTGGTAAGTTTGCCGACGGCACGAAGGTTGGTGGGGTTGTGGATAGTCTGGAGGGATGTCAGAAGTTACAGAGGGACATAGATAGGATGCAAGACTGGGCGGAGAAGTGGCAGATGGACTTCAACCCAAACTGCGAATACATCTTCCCTCAGAACATCTACCTCTTCCAGCCGATCAGCCTGTATCACACTCTCATACTCAAAAACATGGCCCCTCTCCTTGGTGAACACTGAAGATAAGTATTCATTCATCGCCTCTCCTATCTCTTCTGGCTCCATGCACAAGTTCCCAGTACTGTCCTTGACCGGCCCTAACCTCACCCTGGTCATTCTTTCATTCCTCATATAAGAGTAAAAAACCTTGGGGTTTTCCTTGATCCAACCCGCCAAGGACTTCTCATGCCCCCTCCTAGCTCTCCTAAGCACTTTTTTTTAGCTCATTCCTTGCTACCTTGTAACCCTCAAGCGACCCAACTGAACCTTGTTTTCTCATCCTTACATACGCTTCCTTTTTCCTCTTGACAAGACATTCAACCTCGTTTGTGAACCATGGTTCCCTCACTCGGCCATTTCCTCCCTGCCTGATAGGGACATACCTATCAAGGACACGCAGTATTTGTTCCTTGAACAAGCTCCACTTTTCATTTGTGCCTTTCCCTGACAGTTTCTGATCCCATCTTATGCTCCCTAATTCTTGCCTCATCGCATCATAATTACCCCTCCCCCAATGATCAACCTTGCCCTGCCGTACGGCCCTATCCCTCTCCATTGCAAAAATGAAAGACACCGAATTGTGGTCACTATCTCCAAAGTGCTCTCCCACAAACAAATCTAACACTTGTCCCGGTTCATTTCCCAGTACCAAATCCAATGTGGTACCACCTCTTGTCGGCCTGTCCACAGATTGTGTCAGGAAACCCTCCTGCACACAGTGCACAAAAACTGCCCCATCCGAATCATTCGACCTATAAATGATCCAATCAATATTTGGAAAGTTAAAGTCACCCATGACAACTACCCTGTGACCTCCACACCTATCCATAATCTGCTTTGCAATTTCTTCCTCCACATCTCTATTACTATTTGGGGGTCTGTAGAAAACTCCGAACAACGTGACCGCTCCTTTCCTATTTCTAACTTCAGCCCATATTACCTCAGTGTGCAGATCCCCCTCGAAGTGCCTTTCTGCAACTGTTGAATTATCCTTGATTAACAATGCTATTCCTCCACCTCTTTTACCACCTTCCCTACTCTTACTGAAACATCTATACCCTGGACCTTCCAACAACCATTCCTGTCCCTGTTCTAACCATGTCTCCGTAATGGCCACAACATCGTCGTCCCAAGCACCAATCCACGCTCCAAGTTCACCTACCATACTCCGAATGCTCCTTGCATTGAAGTAGACACACTTCAACCCACCTTCCTGTCTGCCGGTACACTCCTGCGACCTTGATACCCTCCTCAGTACCTCACTACACTCAACACTGGCTTCTGGACTACAGCTCCTTTTCCCATCCCCCTGACAAATTAGTTTAAAACCCCCGAAGAGCCGTAGCAAAATTCCCTCCCAGGATATTGGTGTCCCTCTGGTTCAGGTGCAAACCATCCTGTTTGTCCAGGTCCCACCTTCCCCAGAATATGCTCCAATTACCCACATAACTGAAACCCTCCCTCCTACACCATCCCTGCAGCCACGATTTGGAAGAACGAAATGAAGGCACTGTTGCTAAGTTTTCAGATGATACAAAGATATGCAGACGGAAAGGTAGTAGTGAGGGAGGGGGAGGGGGCGGGGGGGGGGGGAATGCTGCAGATGGACTTGGACAGGTTAGGAGAGTGGGCAAAGAGGTGGCAGATGGAATACAATGAGGAAAAGTGTGAGGTTATGCACTTTGGAAGGAGGAATGGAGGCATAGACTATTTTCTAAATGGGGAAATGCTCAGAAAATCAGATGCTCAAAGGAATTTGGGAGTCCTTGTTCAAGATTCTCTAAAGCTTAACGTGCAGGTTCAGTTGGCAATTAGGAAGGCAAATGGAATGCTGGCATTCATGTCGCGAGGGCTATAATACAAGAGCAGGATGTACTTCTGAGGCTGTAGAAGATTCTGGTCAGACCCCATTTGGAGTATTGTGAGCAGTTTTGGGCCCTGTATCTAAGGGATAGATGTGCTGGCCTTGGAAAGGGTCCAGAGGAGATTTACAACAATGATCCCTGGAATGAAGAGCTTGTCATTGAGGACTCTGGGTCTGTACTCATTGGAGTTTAGAAAGATGAGGGGGGATCTTATTGAAACTTACAGGATGCTGTGAGGCCTGGATTGAGGGAACGTGGAGAGGATGTTTCCACGAGTCGGAAAAGCTAGAACTAGAGGGCAGAACCTCAGACTAAAGGGACGATCCTTTAAAACAGAGATGAGGAAGAATTTCTTCAGCCAGAGAGTGGTGTATCCATGGACCTCCTTGCCTGCAGAAGACTGTGGACGCCTGGTCATTGAGTGTCTTTAAGACAGAGATAGATAGGTTCTTGATTAATAAGGGGATCAGGGGTTATGGGGAAAAGGCAGGGGAATGGGGATGAGAAAAATATCAGCCATGATTGAATGGCGGAGCAGACTCGATGGACCGAGTGGCCTCATTCTGCTCCTATGTCTTATGTTACGGAGAATAAAGGATACAGGCGGACATAAGGAGCATTTGGAATATGTTCAGAGTCTTTGGGGATTTTGGGGACAGGTTTGGGTGGTGAGGACAGGTTAGGCTGTTTGTGTGAGGGATGTGGGAGTGATCTCCCCTGTTTCAAATCCTCCCCGGGTTTCCACCCCACCTGTCTTCAAATTATCATCAGTTGTGGAGCCTCATCTGGTTCAGAACATCTCCAGGTTCATATCCCACACCAAAATCACTCAATCAACCTGTCCAACCAATCACCAGGTTCAGACACACACCAGGTTCAGACACACTCCAGGTTCAGACACACTCCAGGTTCAGACACACTCCAGGTTCAGACCCACTCCAGGTTCAGATCCACACCAGGTACAGACACACTCCAGGTTCAGACACACTCCAGGTTCAGACACACTCCAGGTTCAGACCCGCACCAGGTTCAGACACACTCCAGGTTCAGACACACTCCAGGTTCAGACACACTCCAGGTTCAGACACACTCCAGGTTCAGACACACTCCAGGTTCAGACACACTCCAGGTTCAGA